>NC_092088.1:89739365-90006865 GCF_045679555.1 Salvelinus alpinus | reverse complement strand
CCACTGTTCCCTCGGCGCCGAAGACGTGGATGTCGATTAAGGCAGCCCCCGCACCTCTCTGATTCACAAGGGTTGGGTTAAATGCCGATGACACATTTCAGTTGAAGGCATTCAGTTGGACAACTGACTAGGTATCCCCCTTTCCTTAATTTTTTTTCACATGATTATGTGTTGAGCAACAGGGCAGTGTCTCTTTTAGGAGGGTTGGTTTTAGACAGGGCGAAGCTATTTTAGGAATGAACTAACTTTTCCCAGGGGAGTCTTGACAGTAGCAGTGTTGTTGTTGGAGTGAAGATGTGGTATGCTCCCTCTCTTCACAACCTCCAGAGAAAACTAACACGTAAACTCCATTCCCTCAATCCCTATATTTCTGATGCTTGATAATGTTCATGGTGTTGGTCAGATGAGTCGATTTGAAATTAGAGTCACTGGCACGTCAGAGACAATTACAGTGCATTCGGAAAGTATTCAGACCCCTTGACTTTTTCCACATTTTGTTATGTTACAGCCTTTGTTTTTCCCCCTCATCAATCTACACACAATACCCCATAATGATAAAGCAGGTTTGATGGGGAGCGTTGCTGCACAGCTGTTTCCAGGTCTCTCCAGATATGTTAATTCGGGTTCAAGTCAGGGCTCTGGCTGGGCCACTCAAGACATTCAGAGACTTGTCCCGAAGCCACTCCTGCATTGTCTTGGCCGTGTGCTTAGAGTCGTTGTCCTGTTGGAAGGTAAGCCTTTGCCCAAGTCTGAGGTCTTGAGCGCTCTGGAGCAGGTTTTGCACCGTGCACTGTCAGCTGTGGGACCTTATATAGACAGGTGTGTGGCCAATCAATTGAATTTACCACAGGTGAACTCCAATCAAGAAACATCTCAAGGATGATCAATTGAAACAGGATGGACCTGAGCTCAATTTCGAGTCACATAGCTAAGGGTCTGAATATTTATGTAAATAATGTATTGTATGTAGATTGATAAGGGGGGAAAAAACGATTTAATCCATTTTAGAATAAGGCGGTAACGTAACAAAATATGGAAAAGTTAAGGAGTCTGAATACTTTTCCCGAACGCACTGTATATCCTGTAGCCTAGCGCTGTGACAGACCAATCAGTTACTGTATATCCTGTAGCCTAGCGCTGTGACAGACCAATCAGTTACTGTATATCCTGTAGCCTAGCGCTGTCACAGACCAATCAGTCACAGTATATCCTGTAGCCTAGCACGGTGACAGACCAATCAGTCACTGTATATCCTGTAGCCTAGCGCTGTGACAGACCAATCAGTCACTGTATATCCTGTAGCCTAGTGCTGTGACAGACCAATCAGTCACCGTATATCCTGTAGCCTAGCGCTGTGACAGACTGACTAATCAGTTACTGTACATCATGTAGCCTAGTACGGTGACAGACCAATCAGTCACTGTATATCCTGTAGCCTAGCACGGTGACAGACCAATCAGTCACTGTATATCCTGTAGCCTAGCACGGTGACAGACCAATCAGTCACTGTATATCCTATAGTCCAGCGCTGTGACAGACCAACCAATCAGTCACTGTATATCCTGTAGCCTACTGCTGTGACAGAGCAATCAGTCACTGTATATCCTGTAGCCTAGCACGGTGACAGACCAATCAGTCACTGTATATCCTGTAGCCTAGCACGGTGACAGACCGACCAATCAGTCACTGTATATCCTATAGTCCAGCGCTGTGACAGACCAACCAATCAGTCACTGTATATCCTGTAGCCTACTGCTGTGACAGAGCAATCAGTTACTGTATATCCTGTAGCCTAGCGCTGTGACAGACCAATCAGTTACTGCATATCCTGTAGCCTAGTACGGTGACAGAGCAATCAGTTACTGCATATCCTGTAGCCTAGCACTGTGACAGACCGACCAATCAGTCACTGTATATCCTGTAGCCTAGTACGGTGACAGAGCAATCAGTTACTGCATATCCTGTAGCCTAGCACTGTGACAGACCAACCAATCAGTCACTGTATATCCTATAGTCCAGCGCTGTGACAGACCAACCAATCAGTCACTGTATATCCTGTAGCCTACTGCTGTGACAGAGCAATCAGTCACTGTATATCCTGTAGCCTAGCACTGTGACAGACCAACCAATCAGTCACTGTATATCCTGTAGCCTAGCACGGTGACAGACCAATCAGTTACTGTATATCCTGTAGCCTAGCACTGTGACAGACCAACCAATCACTGTATATCCTGTAGCCTAGCACGGTGACAGACCGACCAATCAGTCACTGTATATCCTGTAGCCTAGCACGGTGACAGACCAATCAGTCACTGTATATCCTGTAACCTAGCACGGTGACAGACCAATCAGTCACTGTATATCCTGTAGCCTAGCACGGTGACAGACCAATCAGTTACTGGATATCCTGTAGCCTAGCGCTGTGACAGACCAATCAGTCACTGTATATCCTGTAGCCTAGCGCTGTGACAGACCAATCAGTCACTGTATATCCTGTAGCCTAGCGCTGTGACAGACCAATCAGTCACTGTATATCCTGTAGCCTAGCACGGTGACAGACCAATCAGTCACTGTATATCCTGTAGCCTAGCACGGTGACAGACCAATCAGTCACTGTATATCCTGTATCCTAGCGCTGTGACAGAGCAATCAGTCAATGTATATCCTGTAACCTAGCACGGTGACAGACCAATCAGTCACTGTATATCCTGTAGCCTAGCACGGTGACAGACCAAATAGTCACTGTATATCCTGTAGCCTAGCACGGTGACAGACCAATCAGTCACTGTATATCCTGTAGCCTAGTGCGGTGACAGACCAATCAGTCACTGTATATCCTGTAGCCTAGCACGGTGACAGACCAATCAGTCACTGTATATCCTGTAGCCTAGTGCGGTGACAGACCAATCAGTCACTGTATATCCTGTAGCCTAGCACGGTGACAGACCAATCAGTCACTGTATATCCTGTAGCCTAGCACGGTGACAGACCAATCAGTCACTGTATATCCTGTAGCCTAGTGCGGTGACAGACCAATCAGTCACTGTATATCCTGTAGCCTAGCACGGTGACAGACCAATCAGTCACTGTATATCCTGTAGCCTAGTGCGGTGACAGACCAATCAGTCACTGTATATCCTGTAGCCTAGCACGGTGACAGACCAATCAGTCACTGTATATCCTGTAGCCTAGCACGGTGACAGACCAATCAGTCACTGTATATCCTGTAGCCTAGCACGGTGACAGACCAATCAGTCACTGTATATCCTGTAGCCTAGCGCTGTGACAGACCAATCAGTCACTGTATATCCTGTAGCCTAGCACGGTGACAGACCAATCAGTCACTGTATATCCTGTAGCCTAGCGCTGTGACAGACCAACCAATCAGTCACTGTATATCCTGTAGCCCAGCACGGTGACAGACCAATCAGTCACTGTATATCCTGTAGCCCGGCACGGTGACAGACCAATCAGTCACTGTATATCCTGTAGCCTAGTGCGGTGACAGACCAATCAGTCACTGTATATCCTGTAGCCTAGCACGGTGACAGACCAATCAGTCACTGTATATCCTGTAGCCTAGCACGGTGACAGACCGACCAATCAGTCACTGTATATCCTGTAGCCTAGCGCTGTGACAGAGCAATCAGTCACTGTATATCCTGTAGCCCAGCACGGTGACAGACCAATCAGTCACTGTATATCCTGTAGCCTAGCACGGTGACAGACCAATCAGTCACTGTATATCCTGTAGCCCAGCACGGTGACAGACCAATCAGTCACTGTATATCCTGTAGCCTAGCACGGTGACAGACCAATCAGTCACTGTATATCCTGTAGCCTAGCGCTGTGACAGAGCAATCAGTCACTGTATATCCTGTAACCTAGCGCTGTGACAGACCAATCAGTCACTGTATATCCTGTAGCCTAGCGCTGTGACAGACCAATCAGTCACTGTATATCCTGTAGCCTAGCGCTGTGACAGACCAATCAGTCACTGTATATCCTGTAGCCCAGCACGGTGACAGACCAATCAGTCACTGTATATCCTGTAGCCCAGCACGGTGACAGACCAATCAGTCACTGTATTTCCTGTAGCCCAGCACGGTGACAGACCAATCAGTCACTGTATATCCTGTAGCCCAGCACGGTGACAGACCAATCAGTCACTGTATATCCTGTAGCCTAGCACGGTGACAGACCAATCAGTTACTGTATATCCTGTAGCCTAGCACGGTGACAGACCGACCAATCAGTCACTGTATATCCTGTAGCCTAGCACGGTGACAGACCAATCAGTCACTGTATATCCTGTAGCCTAGCACGGTGACAGACCAATCAGTCACTGTATATCCTGTAGCCTAGCACGGTGACAGACCAATCAGTCACTGTATATCCTGTAGCCTAGCACGGTGACAGACCAATCAGTTACTGTATATCCTGTAGCCCAGCACGGTGACAGACCAATCAGTCACTGTATATCCTGTAGCCTAGCACGGTGACAGACCAATCAGTCACTGTATATCCTGTAGCCCAGCACGGTGACAGACCAATCAGTCACTGTATATCCTGTAGCCTAGCACGGTGACAGACCGACCAATCAGTCACTGTATATCCTGTAGCCTAGCACGGTGACAGACCAATCAGTCACTGTATATCCTGTAGCCCAGCACGGTGACAGACCAATCAGTTACTGTATATCCTGTAGCCTAGCACGGTGACAGACCGACCAATCAGTCACTGTATATCCTGTAGCCTAGCACATTGACAGACCAATCAGTTACTGTATATCCTGTAGCCTAGCACGTGACAGACCGACCAATCAGTCACTGTATATCCTGTAGCCTAGCACGGTGACAGACCAATCAGTTACTGTATATCCTGTAGCCTAGCACGGTGACAGACCAATCAGTCACTGTATATCCTGTAGCCTAGCACGGTGACAGACCAATCAGTCACTGTATATCCTGTAGCCTAGCACGGTGACAGACCAATCAGTCACTGTATATCCTGTAGCCTAGCACGGTGACAGACCAATCAGTCACTGTATATCCTGTAGCCTAGTGCGGTGACAGACCAATCAGTCACTGTATATCCTGTAGCCTAGCACGGTGACAGACCAATCAGTCACTGTATATCCTGTAGCCTAGTGCGGTGACAGACCAATCAGTCACTGTATATCCTGTAGCCTAGCACGGTGACAGACCAATCAGTCACTGTATATCCTGTAGCCTAGCACGGTGACAGACCAATCAGTCACTGTATATCCTGTAGCCTAGTGCGGTGACAGACCAATCAGTCACTGTATATCCTGTAGCCTAGCACGGTGACAGACCAATCAGTCACTGTATATCCTGTAGCCTAGTGCGGTGACAGACCAATCAGTCACTGTATATCCTGTAGCCTAGCACGGTGACAGACCAATCAGTCACTGTATATCCTGTAGCCTAGCACGGTGACAGACCAATCAGTCACTGTATATCCTGTAGCCTAGCACGGTGACAGACCAATCAGTCACTGTATATCCTGTAGCCTAGCGCTGTGACAGACCAATCAGTCACTGTATATCCTGTAGCCTAGCACGGTGACAGACCAATCAGTCACTGTATATCCTGTAGCCTAGCGCTGTGACAGACCAACCAATCAGTCACTGTATATCCTGTAGCCCAGCACGGTGACAGACCAATCAGTCACTGTATATCCTGTAGCCCGGCACGGTGACAGACCAATCAGTCACTGTATATCCTGTAGCCTAGTGCGGTGACAGACCAATCAGTCACTGTATATCCTGTAGCCTAGCACGGTGACAGACCAATCAGTCACTGTATATCCTGTAGCCTAGCACGGTGACAGACCAATCAGTCACTGTATATCCTGTAGCCTAGCGCTGTGACAGAGCAATCAGTCACTGTATATCCTGTAGCCCAGCACGGTGACAGACCAATCAGTCACTGTATATCCTGTAGCCTAGCACGGTGACAGACCAATCAGTCACTGTATATCCTGTAGCCCAGCACGGTGACAGACCAATCAGTCACTGTATATCCTGTAGCCTAGCACGGTGACAGACCAATCAGTCACTGTATATCCTGTAGCCTAGCGCTGTGACAGAGCAATCAGTCACTGTATATCCTGTAACCTAGCGCTGTGACAGACCAATCAGTCACTGTATATCCTGTAGCCTAGCGCTGTGACAGACCAATCAGTCACTGTATATCCTGTAGCCTAGCGCTGTGACAGACCAATCAGTCACTGTATATCCTGTAGCCTAGCACGGTGACAGACCAATCAGTCACTGTATATCCTGTAGCCCAGCACGGTGACAGACCAATCAGTCACTGTATATCCTGTAGCCCAGCACGGTGACAGACCAATCAGTCACTGTATATCCTGTAGCCCAGCACGGTGACAGACCAATCAGTCACTGTATATCCTGTAGCCTAGCACGGTGACAGACCAATCAGTTACTGTATATCCTGTAGCCTAGCACGGTGACAGACCGACCAATCAGTCACTGTATATCCTGTAGCCTAGCACGGTGACAGACCAATCAGTTACTGTATATCCTGTAGCCTAGCACGGTGACAGACCAATCAGTCACTGTATATCCTGTAGCCTAGCACGGTGACAGACCAATCAGTCACTGTATATCCTGTAGCCTAGCACGGTGACAGACCAATCAGTCACTGTATATCCTGTAGCCTAGCACGGTGACAGACCAATCAGTCACTGTATATCCTGTAGCCTAGTGCGGTGACAGACCAATCAGTCACTGTATATCCTGTAGCCTAGCACGGTGACAGACCAATCAGTCACTGTATATCCTGTAGCCTAGTGCGGTGACAGACCAATCAGTCACTGTATATCCTGTAGCCTAGCACGGTGACAGACCAATCAGTCACTGTATATCCTGTAGCCTAGCACGGTGACAGACCAATCAGTCACTGTATATCCTGTAGCCTAGCACGGTGACAGACCGACCAATCAGTCACTGTATATCCTGTAGCCTAGCACGGTGACAGACCAATCAGTCACTGTATATCCTGTAACCTAGCACGGTGACAGACCAATCAGTCACTGTATATCCTGTAGCCTAGCACGGTGACAGACCAATCAGTTACTGGATATCCTGTAGCCTAGCGCTGTGACAGACCAATCAGTCACTGTATATCCTGTAGCCTAGCGCTGTGACAGACCAATCAGTCACTGTATATCCTGTAGCCTAGCGCTGTGACAGACCAATCAGTCACTGTATATCCTGTAGCCTAGCACGGTGACAGACCAATCAGTCACTGTATATCCTGTAGCCTAGCACGGTGACAGACCAATCAGTCACTGTATATCCTGTATCCTAGCGCTGTGACAGAGCAATCAGTCAATGTATATCCTGTAACCTAGCACGGTGACAGACCAATCAGTCACTGTATATCCTGTAGCCTAGCACGGTGACAGACCAAATAGTCACTGTATATCCTGTAGCCTAGCACGGTGACAGACCAATCAGTCACTGTATATCCTGTAGCCTAGTGCGGTGACAGACCAATCAGTCACTGTATATCCTGTAGCCTAGCACGGTGACAGACCAATCAGTCACTGTATATCCTGTAGCCTAGTGCGGTGACAGACCAATCAGTCACTGTATATCCTGTAGCCTAGCACGGTGACAGAGCAATCAGTTACTGCATATCCTGTAGCCTAGCACTGTGACAGACCAACCAATCAGTCACTGTATATCCTATAGTCCAGCGCTGTGACAGACCAACCAATCAGTCACTGTATATCCTGTAGCCTACTGCTGTGACAGAGCAATCAGTCACTGTATATCCTGTAGCCTAGCACTGTGACAGACCAACCAATCAGTCACTGTATATCCTGTAGCCTAGTGCGGTGACAGACCAATCAGTCACTGTATATCCTGTAGCCTAGCACGGTGACAGACCAATCAGTCACTGTATATCCTGTAGCCTAGTGCGGTGACAGACCAATCAGTCACTGTATATCCTGTAGCCTAGTACGGTGACAGAGCAATCAGTTACTGCATATCCTGTAGCCTAGCACTGTGACAGACCAACCAATCAGTCACTGTATATCCTATAGTCCAGCGCTGTGACAGACCAACCAATCAGTCACTGTATATCCTGTAGCCTACTGCTGTGACAGAGCAATCAGTCACTGTATATCCTGTAGCCTAGCACTGTGACAGACCAACCAATCAGTCACTGTATATCCTGTAGCCTAGCACGGTGACAGACCAATCAGTTACTGTATATCCTGTAGCCTAGCACTGTGACAGACCAACCAATCACTGTATATCCTGTAGCCTAGCACGGTGACAGACCGACCAATCAGTCACTGTATATCCTGTAGCCTAGCACGGTGACAGACCAATCAGTCACTGTATATCCTGTAACCTAGCACGGTGACAGACCAATCAGTCACTGTATATCCTGTAGCCTAGCACGGTGACAGACCAATCAGTTACTGGATATCCTGTAGCCTAGCGCTGTGACAGACCAATCAGTCACTGTATATCCTGTAGCCTAGCGCTGTGACAGACCAATCAGTCACTGTATATCCTGTAGCCTAGCGCTGTGACAGACCAATCAGTCACTGTATATCCTGTAGCCTAGCACGGTGACAGACCAATCAGTCACTGTATATCCTGTAGCCTAGCACGGTGACAGACCAATCAGTCACTGTATATCCTGTATCCTAGCGCTGTGACAGAGCAATCAGTCAATGTATATCCTGTAACCTAGCACGGTGACAGACCAATCAGTCACTGTATATCCTGTAGCCTAGCACGGTGACAGACCAAATAGTCACTGTATATCCTGTAGCCTAGCACGGTGACAGACCAATCAGTCACTGTATATCCTGTAGCCTAGTGCGGTGACAGACCAATCAGTCACTGTATATCCTGTAGCCTAGCACGGTGACAGACCAATCAGTCACTGTATATCCTGTAGCCTAGTGCGGTGACAGACCAATCAGTCACTGTATATCCTGTAGCCTAGCACGGTGACAGACCAATCAGTCACTGTATATCCTGTAGCCTAGCACGGTGACAGACCAATCAGTCACTGTATATCCTGTAGCCTAGTGCGGTGACAGACCAATCAGTCACTGTATATCCTGTAGCCTAGCACGGTGACAGACCAATCAGTCACTGTATATCCTGTAGCCTAGTGCGGTGACAGACCAATCAGTCACTGTATATCCTGTAGCCTAGCACGGTGACAGACCAATCAGTCACTGTATATCCTGTAGCCTAGCACGGTGACAGACCAATCAGTCACTGTATATCCTGTAGCCTAGCACGGTGACAGACCAATCAGTCACTGTATATCCTGTAGCCTAGCGCTGTGACAGACCAATCAGTCACTGTATATCCTGTAGCCTAGCACGGTGACAGACCAATCAGTCACTGTATATCCTGTAGCCTAGCGCTGTGACAGACCAACCAATCAGTCACTGTATATCCTGTAGCCCAGCACGGTGACAGACCAATCAGTCACTGTATATCCTGTAGCCCGGCACGGTGACAGACCAATCAGTCACTGTATATCCTGTAGCCTAGTGCGGTGACAGACCAATCAGTCACTGTATATCCTGTAGCCTAGCACGGTGACAGACCAATCAGTCACTGTATATCCTGTAGCCTAGCACGGTGACAGACCGACCAATCAGTCACTGTATATCCTGTAGCCTAGCGCTGTGACAGAGCAATCAGTCACTGTATATCCTGTAGCCCAGCACGGTGACAGACCAATCAGTCACTGTATATCCTGTAGCCTAGCACGGTGACAGACCAATCAGTCACTGTATATCCTGTAGCCCAGCACGGTGACAGACCAATCAGTCACTGTATATCCTGTAGCCTAGCACGGTGACAGACCAATCAGTCACTGTATATCCTGTAGCCTAGCGCTGTGACAGAGCAATCAGTCACTGTATATCCTGTAACCTAGCGCTGTGACAGACCAATCAGTCACTGTATATCCTGTAGCCTAGCGCTGTGACAGACCAATCAGTCACTGTATATCCTGTAGCCTAGCGCTGTGACAGACCAATCAGTCACTGTATATCCTGTAGCCCAGCACGGTGACAGACCAATCAGTCACTGTATATCCTGTAGCCCAGCACGGTGACAGACCAATCAGTCACTGTATTTCCTGTAGCCCAGCACGGTGACAGACCAATCAGTCACTGTATATCCTGTAGCCCAGCACGGTGACAGACCAATCAGTCACTGTATATCCTGTAGCCTAGCACGGTGACAGACCAATCAGTTACTGTATATCCTGTAGCCTAGCACGGTGACAGACCGACCAATCAGTCACTGTATATCCTGTAGCCTAGCACGGTGACAGACCAATCAGTCACTGTATATCCTGTAGCCTAGCACGGTGACAGACCAATCAGTCACTGTATATCCTGTAGCCTAGCACGGTGACAGACCAATCAGTCACTGTATATCCTGTAGCCTAGCACGGTGACAGACCAATCAGTTACTGTATATCCTGTAGCCCAGCACGGTGACAGACCAATCAGTCACTGTATATCCTGTAGCCTAGCACGGTGACAGACCAATCAGTCACTGTATATCCTGTAGCCCAGCACGGTGACAGACCAATCAGTCACTGTATATCCTGTAGCCTAGCACGGTGACAGACCGACCAATCAGTCACTGTATATCCTGTAGCCTAGCACGGTGACAGACCAATCAGTCACTGTATATCCTGTAGCCCAGCACGGTGACAGACCAATCAGTTACTGTATATCCTGTAGCCTAGCACGGTGACAGACCGACCAATCAGTCACTGTATATCCTGTAGCCTAGCACATTGACAGACCAATCAGTTACTGTATATCCTGTAGCCTAGCACGTGACAGACCGACCAATCAGTCACTGTATATCCTGTAGCCTAGCACGGTGACAGACCAATCAGTTACTGTATATCCTGTAGCCTAGCACGGTGACAGACCAATCAGTCACTGTATATCCTGTAGCCTAGCACGGTGACAGACCAATCAGTCACTGTATATCCTGTAGCCTAGCACGGTGACAGACCAATCAGTCACTGTATATCCTGTAGCCTAGCACGGTGACAGACCAATCAGTCACTGTATATCCTGTAGCCTAGTGCGGTGACAGACCAATCAGTCACTGTATATCCTGTAGCCTAGCACGGTGACAGACCAATCAGTCACTGTATATCCTGTAGCCTAGTGCGGTGACAGACCAATCAGTCACTGTATATCCTGTAGCCTAGCACGGTGACAGACCAATCAGTCACTGTATATCCTGTAGCCTAGCACGGTGACAGACCAATCAGTCACTGTATATCCTGTAGCCTAGTGCGGTGACAGACCAATCAGTCACTGTATATCCTGTAGCCTAGCACGGTGACAGACCAATCAGTCACTGTATATCCTGTAGCCTAGTGCGGTGACAGACCAATCAGTCACTGTATATCCTGTAGCCTAGCACGGTGACAGACCAATCAGTCACTGTATATCCTGTAGCCTAGCACGGTGACAGACCAATCAGTCACTGTATATCCTGTAGCCTAGCACGGTGACAGACCAATCAGTCACTGTATATCCTGTAGCCTAGCGCTGTGACAGACCAATCAGTCACTGTATATCCTGTAGCCTAGCACGGTGACAGACCAATCAGTCACTGTATATCCTGTAGCCTAGCGCTGTGACAGACCAACCAATCAGTCACTGTATATCCTGTAGCCCAGCACGGTGACAGACCAATCAGTCACTGTATATCCTGTAGCCCGGCACGGTGACAGACCAATCAGTCACTGTATATCCTGTAGCCTAGTGCGGTGACAGACCAATCAGTCACTGTATATCCTGTAGCCTAGCACGGTGACAGACCAATCAGTCACTGTATATCCTGTAGCCTAGCACGGTGACAGACCAATCAGTCACTGTATATCCTGTAGCCTAGCGCTGTGACAGAGCAATCAGTCACTGTATATCCTGTAGCCCAGCACGGTGACAGACCAATCAGTCACTGTATATCCTGTAGCCTAGCACGGTGACAGACCAATCAGTCACTGTATATCCTGTAGCCCAGCACGGTGACAGACCAATCAGTCACTGTATATCCTGTAGCCTAGCACGGTGACAGACCAATCAGTCACTGTATATCCTGTAGCCTAGCGCTGTGACAGAGCAATCAGTCACTGTATATCCTGTAACCTAGCGCTGTGACAGACCAATCAGTCACTGTATATCCTGTAGCCTAGCGCTGTGACAGACCAATCAGTCACTGTATATCCTGTAGCCTAGCGCTGTGACAGACCAATCAGTCACTGTATATCCTGTAGCCTAGCACGGTGACAGACCAATCAGTCACTGTATATCCTGTAGCCCAGCACGGTGACAGACCAATCAGTCACTGTATATCCTGTAGCCCAGCACGGTGACAGACCAATCAGTCACTGTATATCCTGTAGCCCAGCACGGTGACAGACCAATCAGTCACTGTATATCCTGTAGCCTAGCACGGTGACAGACCAATCAGTTACTGTATATCCTGTAGCCTAGCACGGTGACAGACCGACCAATCAGTCACTGTATATCCTGTAGCCTAGCACGGTGACAGACCAATCAGTTACTGTATATCCTGTAGCCTAGCACGGTGACAGACCAATCAGTCACTGTATATCCTGTAGCCTAGCACGGTGACAGACCAATCAGTCACTGTATATCCTGTAGCCTAGCACGGTGACAGACCAATCAGTCACTGTATATCCTGTAGCCTAGCACGGTGACAGACCAATCAGTCACTGTATATCCTGTAGCCTAGTGCGGTGACAGACCAATCAGTCACTGTATATCCTGTAGCCTAGCACGGTGACAGACCAATCAGTCACTGTATATCCTGTAGCCTAGTGCGGTGACAGACCAATCAGTCACTGTATATCCTGTAGCCTAGCACGGTGACAGACCAATCAGTCACTGTATATCCTGTAGCCTAGCACGGTGACAGACCAATCAGTCACTGTATATCCTGTAGCCTAGCACGGTGACAGACCGACCAATCAGTCACTGTATATCCTGTAGCCTAGCACGGTGACAGACCAATCAGTCACTGTATATCCTGTAACCTAGCACGGTGACAGACCAATCAGTCACTGTATATCCTGTAGCCTAGCACGGTGACAGACCAATCAGTTACTGGATATCCTGTAGCCTAGCGCTGTGACAGACCAATCAGTCACTGTATATCCTGTAGCCTAGCGCTGTGACAGACCAATCAGTCACTGTATATCCTGTAGCCTAGCGCTGTGACAGACCAATCAGTCACTGTATATCCTGTAGCCTAGCACGGTGACAGACCAATCAGTCACTGTATATCCTGTAGCCTAGCACGGTGACAGACCAATCAGTCACTGTATATCCTGTATCCTAGCGCTGTGACAGAGCAATCAGTCAATGTATATCCTGTAACCTAGCACGGTGACAGACCAATCAGTCACTGTATATCCTGTAGCCTAGCACGGTGACAGACCAAATAGTCACTGTATATCCTGTAGCCTAGCACGGTGACAGACCAATCAGTCACTGTATATCCTGTAGCCTAGTGCGGTGACAGACCAATCAGTCACTGTATATCCTGTAGCCTAGCACGGTGACAGACCAATCAGTCACTGTATATCCTGTAGCCTAGTGCGGTGACAGACCAATCAGTCACTGTATATCCTGTAGCCTAGCACGGTGACAGACCAATCAGTCACTGTATATCCTGTAGCCTAGCACGGTGACAGACCAATCAGTCACTGTATATCCTGTAGCCTAGTGCGGTGACAGACCAATCAGTCACTGTATATCCTGTAGCCTAGCACGGTGACAGACCAATCAGTCACTGTATATCCTGTAGCCTAGTGCGGTGACAGACCAATCAGTCACTGTATATCCTGTAGCCTAGCACGGTGACAGACCAATCAGTCACTGTATATCCTGTAGCCTAGCACGGTGACAGACCAATCAGTCACTGTATATCCTGTAGCCTAGCACGGTGACAGACCAATCAGTCACTGTATATCCTGTAGCCTAGCGCTGTGACAGACCAATCAGTCACTGTATATCCTGTAGCCTAGCGCTGTGACAGACCAATCAGTCACTGTATATCCTGTAGCCTAGCACGGTGACAGACCAATCAGTCACTGTATATCCTGTAGCCCAGCACGGTGACAGACCAATCAGTCACTGTATATCCTGTAGCCCAGCACGGTGACAGACCAATCAGTCACTGTATATCCTGTAGCCCAGCACGGTGACAGACCAATCAGTCACTGTATATCCTGTAGCCTAGCACGGTGACAGACCAATCAGTTACTGTATATCCTGTAGCCTAGCACGGTGACAGACCGACCAATCAGTCACTGTATATCCTGTAGCCTAGCACGGTGACAGACCAATCAGTTACTGTATATCCTGTAGCCTAGCACGGTGACAGACCAATCAGTCACTGTATATCCTGTAGCCTAGCACGGTGACAGACCAATCAGTCACTGTATATCCTGTAGCCTAGCACGGTGACAGACCAATCAGTCACTGTATATCCTGTAGCCTAGCACGGTGACAGACCAATCAGTCACTGTATATCCTGTAGCCTAGTGCGGTGACAGACCAATCAGTCACTGTATATCCTGTAGCCTAGCACGGTGACAGACCAATCAGTCACTGTATATCCTGTAGCCTAGTGCGGTGACAGACCAATCAGTCACTGTATATCCTGTAGCCTAGCACGGTGACAGACCAATCAGTCACTGTATATCCTGTAGCCTAGCACGGTGACAGACCAATCAGTCACTGTATATCCTGTAGCCTAGCACGGTGACAGACCGACCAATCAGTCACTGTATATCCTGTAGCCTAGCACGGTGACAGACCAATCAGTCACTGTATATCCTGTAACCTAGCACGGTGACAGACCAATCAGTCACTGTATATCCTGTAGCCTAGCACGGTGACAGACCAATCAGTTACTGGATATCCTGTAGCCTAGCGCTGTGACAGACCAATCAGTCACTGTATATCCTGTAGCCTAGCGCTGTGACAGACCAATCAGTCACTGTATATCCTGTAGCCTAGCGCTGTGACAGACCAATCAGTCACTGTATATCCTGTAGCCTAGCACGGTGACAGACCAATCAGTCACTGTATATCCTGTAGCCTAGCACGGTGACAGACCAATCAGTCACTGTATATCCTGTATCCTAGCGCTGTGACAGAGCAATCAGTCAATGTATATCCTGTAACCTAGCACGGTGACAGACCAATCAGTCACTGTATATCCTGTAGCCTAGCACGGTGACAGACCAAATAGTCACTGCATATCCTGTAGCCTAGCACGGTGACAGACCAATCAGTCACTGTATATCCTGTAGCCTAGTGCGGTGACAGACCAATCAGTCACTGTATATCCTGTAGCCTAGCACGGTGACAGACCAATCAGTTACTGTATATCCTGTAGCCTAGCACGGTGACAGACCAATCAGTCACTGTATATCCTGTAGCCTAGCACGGTGACAGACCAATCAGTCACTGTATATCCTGTAGCCTAGCACGGTGACAGACCAATCAGTCACTGTATATCCTGTAGCCTAGCACGGTGACAGACCAATCAGTCACTGTATATCCTGTAGCCTAGTGCGGTGACAGACCAATCAGTCACTGTATATCCTGTAGCCTAGCACGGTGACAGACCAATCAGTCACTGTATATCCTGTAGCCTAGTGCGGTGACAGACCAATCAGTCACTGTATATCCTGTAGCCTAGCACGGTGACAGACCAATCAGTCACTGTATATCCTGTAGCCTAGCACGGTGACAGACCAATCAGTCACTGTATATCCTGTAGCCTAGTGCGGTGACAGACCAATCAGTCACTGTATATCCTGTAGCCTAGCACGGTGACAGACCAATCAGTCACTGTATATCCTGTAGCCTAGTGCGGTGACAGACCAATCAGTCACTGTATATCCTGTAGCCTAGCACGGTGACAGACCAATCAGTCACTGTATATCCTGTAGCCTAGCACGGTGACAGACCAATCAGTCACTGTATATCCTGTAGCCTAGCACGGTGACAGACCAATCAGTCACTGTATATCCTGTAGCCTAGCGCTGTGACAGACCAATCAGTCACTGTATATCCTGTAGCCTAGCACGGTGACAGACCAATCAGTCACTGTATATCCTGTAGCCTAGCGCTGTGACAGACCAACCAATCAGTCACTGTATATCCTGTAGCCCAGCACGGTGACAGACCAATCAGTCACTGTATATCCTGTAGCCCGGCACGGTGACAGACCAATCAGTCACTGTATATCCTGTAGCCTAGTGCGGTGACAGACCAATCAGTCACTGTATATCCTGTAGCCTAGCGCGGTGACAGACCAATCAGTCACTGTATATCCTGTAGCCTAGCACGGTGACAGACCAATCAGTCACTGTATATCCTGTAGCCTAGCGCTGTGACAGAGCAATCAGTCACTGTATATCCTGTAGCCCAGCACGGTGACAGACCAATCAGTCACTGTATATCCTGTAGCCTAGCGCTGTGACAGAGCAATCAGTCACTGTATATCCTGTAGCCCAGCACGGTGACAGACCAATCAGTCACTGTATATCCTGTAGCCTAGCACGGTGACAGACCAATCAGTCACTGTATATCCTGTAGCCCAGCACGGTGACAGACCAATCAGTCACTGTATATCCTGTAGCCTAGCACGGTGACAGACCAATCAGTCACTGTATATCCTGTAGCCTAGCACGGTGACAGACCAATCAGTCACTGTATATCCTGTAGCCTAGCGCTGTGACAGAGCAATCAGTCACTGTATATCCTGTAACCTAGCGCTGTGACAGACCAATCAGTCACTGTATATCCTGTAGCCTAGCGCTGTGACAGACCAATCAGTCACTGTATATCCTGTAGCCTAGCGCTGTGACAGACCAATCAGTCACTGTATATCCTGTAGCCTAGCACGGTGACAGACCAATCAGTCACTGTATATCCTGTAGCCCAGCACGGTGACAGACCAATCAGTCACTGTATATCCTGTAGCCCAGCACGGTGACAGACCAATCAGTCACTGTATATCCTGTAGCCCAGCACGGTGACAGACCAATCAGTCACTGTATATCCTGTAGCCTAGCACGGTGACAGACCAATCAGTTACTGTATATCCTGTAGCCTAGCACGGTGACAGACCGACCAATCAGTCACTGTATATCCTGTAGCCTAGCACGGTGACAGACCAATCAGTCACTGTATATCCTGTAGCCTAGCACGGTGACAGACCAATCAGTCACTGTATATCCTGTAGCCTAGCACGGTGACAGACCAATCAGTCACTGTATATCCTGTAGCCTAGCACGGTGACAGACCAATCAGTTACTGTATATCCTGTAGCCCAGCACGGTGACAGACCAATCAGTCACTGTATATCCTGTAGCCTAGCACGGTGACAGACCAATCAGTCACTGTATATCCTGTAGCCTAGCACGGTGACAGACCAATCAGTCACTGTATATCCTGTAGCCCAGCACGGTGACAGACCAATCAGTCACTGTATATCCTGTAGCCTAGCACGGTGACAGACCGACCAATCAGTCACTGTATATCCTGTAGCCTAGCACGGTGACAGACCAATCAGTCACTGTATATCCTGTAGCCCAGCACGGTGACAGACCAATCAGTTACTGTATATCCTGTAGCCTAGCACGGTGACAGACCGACCAATCAGTCACTGTATATCCTGTAGCCTAGCACATTGACAGACCAATCAGTTACTGTATATCCTGTAGCCTAGCACGTGACAGACCGACCAATCAGTCACTGTATATCCTGTAGCCTAGCACGGTGACAGACCAATCAGTCACTGTATATCCTGTAGCCTAGCACGGTGACAGACCAATCAGTCACTGTATATCCTGTAGCCTAGCACGGTGACAGACCAATCAGTCACTGTATATCCTGTAGCCTAGCGCTGTGACAGAGCAATCAGTCACTGTATATCCTGTAACCTAGCGCTGTGACAGACCAATCAGTCACTGTATATCCTGTAGCCTAGCGCTGTGACAGACCAATCAGTCACTGTATATCCTGTAGCCTAGCGCTGTGACAGACCAATCAGTCACTGTATATCCTGTAGCCTAGCACGGTGACAGACCAATCAGTCACTGTATATCCTGTAGCCCAGCACGGTGACAGACCAATCAGTCACTGTATATCCTGTAGCCCAGCACGGTGACAGACCAATCAGTCACTGTATATCCTGTAGCCCAGCACGGTGACAGACCAATCAGTCACTGTATATCCTGTAGCCTAGCACGGTGACAGACCAATCAGTTACTGTATATCCTGTAGCCTAGCACGGTGACAGACCGACCAATCAGTCACTGTATATCCTGTAGCCTAGCACGGTGACAGACCAATCAGTCACTGTATATCCTGTAGCCTAGCACGGTGACAGACCAATCAGTCACTGTATATCCTGTAGCCTAGCACGGTGACAGACCAATCAGTCACTGTATATCCTGTAGCCTAGCACGGTGACAGACCAATCAGTTACTGTATATCCTGTAGCCCAGCACGGTGACAGACCAATCAGTCACTGTATATCCTGTAGCCTAGCACGGTGACAGACCAATCAGTCACTGTATATCCTGTAGCCTAGCACGGTGACAGACCAATCAGTCACTGTATATCCTGTAGCCCAGCACGGTGACAGACCAATCAGTCACTGTATATCCTGTAGCCTAGCACGGTGACAGACCGACCAATCAGTCACTGTATATCCTGTAGCCTAGCACGGTGACAGACCAATCAGTCACTGTATATCCTGTAGCCCAGCACGGTGACAGACCAATCAGTTACTGTATATCCTGTAGCCTAGCACGGTGACAGACCGACCAATCAGTCACTGTATATCCTGTAGCCTAGCACATTGACAGACCAATCAGTTACTGTATATCCTGTAGCCTAGCACGTGACAGACCGACCAATCAGTCACTGTATATCCTGTAGCCTAGCACGGTGACAGACCAATCAGTCACTGTATATCCTGTAGCCTAGCACGGTGACAGACCAATCAGTCACTGTATATCCTGTAGCCTAGCACGGTGACAGACCAATCAGTCACTGTATATCCTGTAGCCTAGCACGGTGACAGACCAATCAGTCACTGTATATCCTGTAGCCTAGCGCTGTGACAGACCAATCAGTCACTGTATATCCTGTAGCCTAGCGCTGTGACAGACCAATCAGTCACTGTATATCCTGTAGCCTAGCGCTGTGACAGACCAATCAGTCACTGTATATCCTGTAGCCTAGCACGGTGACAGACCAATCAGTCACTGTATATCCTGTAGCCTAGTGCGGTGACAGACCAATCAGTCACTGTATATCCTGTAGCCTAGCACGGTGACAGACCAATCAGTCACTGTATATCCTGTAGCCTAGTACGGTGACAGACCAACCAATCAGTCACTGTATATCCTGTAGCCTAGCACGGTGACAGACCGACCAATCAGTTGTCAGGTTTTGGCCAGGACTGTTCTGGTTTTTTGTCACTAGATGTCCCCATTGCACCTTTTTTGTACCTTTTGTTTTTCCCTTGCTCTATTATTGTTTGCACCTGTATGTCGTTCCCTTGTTAGTATTTAATCCCTGTGTGTTCCTTAGTTCCTTGCTCAGTGTTTGTATGTTAGCACCCAGCCCCAGCCCAAGCCTTGTTGTGAACATATATTTTTCTCTTGTTGGATTTTCCAGAGGTTCTCTGGTTTTGTTCTTTTGTATTTTGGATTAGTCTTTTAGGTTTGTTTTTTCCCTTGCTGTTTTTACCACTTTGTGGATTTTCTTTGTATTTTGGAAGTTATCTATTTTTTATTAAACCACCATCTCTAGTACTGCTGTGTCTGCCTCATCTTCTGGGTTCTGCCGATTTAGTGACTGTTTCTCGCACCGGGTCCTGACATCAGTCACTGTATATCCTGTAGCCTAGCGCTGTGACAGACCAATCAGTCACTGTATATCCTGTAGCTTAGCGCTGTGACAGACCAATCAGTCACTGTATATCCTGTAGCCTAGCGCTGTGACAGACCAATCAGTCACTGTATATCCTGTAGCCTAGCACGGTGACAGACCAATCAGTCACTGTATATCCTGTAGCCTATTACGGTGACAGACCAACCAATCAGTCACTGTATATCCTGTAGCCTAGCGCTGTCAATCAGACTGCTCTGACAGAACACGATGGTGTGATGTTACACCACTGCTAGGCTGAATGAGAGAACAAAGACAGAGATAGGAGAGATAGATCACTGTGAATAGAGATATCTTCCTTCCCCGCTTGTTCATCACACTGCTGTTGTTATTGTTGTTGTTGTTATTGTAGGCTTACAAATGCAAAGTAAGCTGATACAGTGCTTGAACAAAGGATGAACTGGAGAGATACAGTGTGGAGGGGGAGGGGAGTGAACATGAGAGAAGAATAGTAATGTAAACAGGTGTTATAAAACCCTCTTCTTTTTCCAGTTTCCATTAAACTGTGGACAACATCTTCTCATCAGACGATGAGACGAGTCGATGAGGCTGACCTTCGTTCAATGGCCTCACTCACAGCTATGTCACGCACACACACACACACACACACACACACACACACACACACACACACACACACACACACACACACACACACACACACACACACACACACACACACACACACACACACACACACACACACACACACACACACACACACACACACACACACACACAGAGAGTCCACCCTTCAGTCTGATGTGTAAATCACCACCTCTCATGTTTTCGTCAGTGTCTCTTCTTCATCATGATTCAGGGGTCAGGGGTCAGGATTGTCTTTAATCAAAGACTCTTTCATTCCCTCCCGTTCATCCCAAGTCTTTGATTAGCGCTCTTCACACATACTGAGACAAAGGCTGTCTAAGATATCTGTAGCCGCCCATCTTTATGTCTCCCACCCTGATGAGAAGCATGAGAAGAATGACATCAAATAGAGACCATTCAAAGTGTCCTAGCCATTTTCTGTTCTCCTAGTCAAAAGAGACCCATCACCATTACTTCAAGGCTCTGGAAGATCAAAGCACCTTCGTTACCATCTGCCCATCTGATTTTTCTTCTCCTCTCTTTCCTCTTACCGCATGTCTCTCTCAATGTTAGCCTCTCTGATTCATGCAGGAACATACTGTACCCATTTTCATCAGCTTAACTGGCTCTTCCTCCATATTCCTATTTCTGTTCTCGCCACGTTTGAACTTCTAACAATTGCAATGCATGCCTCAACGTATTATAATGGTCCCTTTCCCTCCTCTGATCTACCTTCTCTCTCCCACTCTCGTGTTTTCAGAGAGAGATAGAGAGACAGAGAGAGAGAGAGAGAAAGATAGACAGGGAGAGAGAGAGGGAAAGCTAGAGTGAGAGAGTGAGATGGAGAGAGAGAGAGAGCGAGAGAGAGAGAGAGAGAGAGAGCGAGAGAGAGAGCGAGAGAGAGCGAGAGAGAGCGAGAGAGAGCGAGAGTGAGAGCGAGAGCGAGAGTGAGAGTGGGAGAAAGAGAGGGAGAGAGCGAAAGGGAGAGAGTGAGAGAGAGAGAGAGAGAGAGAGAGAGAGCGAAAGGGAGAGTGAGAGAGAGAGAGTTTCTGCTCTCGTGCAAACTCGTGCCACACCCAGTCTAACAGAGGGTAGTTCTTAAATAGAATGGTCTTGTCTGGCTAACATATTTTTTTTTCTTCAATCACCACCTTCCGGAGACACCTGAAACCCCACCTCTTTAAGGAATACCTAGGATAGGATAAAGTAATCCTTCTAACCCCCCCCCCCCCTTAAAAGAGTTAGATGCACTATTGTAAAGTGGTTGTTCCACTGGATATCATAAGGTGAATGCACCAATTTGTAAGTCGCTCTGGATAAGAGCGTCTGCTAAATGACTTAAATGTAATGTAAATGTATTTTGCTTAATAAGTAGATGTCAGAGAGTGGAGCTCAGTGACGTAACGGTTTTCTTCAATTATGCAGTCATTATATCACATGAATCATCGTAGCCTGATGATAAAGAGGTCACGACAAGTGCATGCTGGTTTTCCTCTACATTATGCTGGTTTTCCTCTACATTATGCTGGTTTCCTCTACATCATGCTGGTTTACCTCTACATCATGCTGGTTTTCCTCTACATCATGCTGGTTTTCCTCTACATCATGCTGGTTTACCTCTACACTATGCTGGTTTTCCTCTACATCATGCTGGTTTACCTCTACATCATGCTGGTTTACCTCTACATTATGCTGGTTTTCCTCTACATTATGCTGGTTTCCTCTAAATCATGCTGGTTTACCTCTACATCATGCTGGTTTACCTCTAAATCATGCTGGTTTACCTCTACATCATGCTGGTTTACCTCTACATCATGCTGGTTTTCCTCTACATCATGCTGGTTTTCCTCTACATCATGCTGGTTTCCTCTACATCATGCTGGTTTACCTCTACATCATGCTGGTTTACCTCTACATCATGCTGGTTTTCCTCTACATCATGCTGGTTTACCTCTACACCATGCTGGTTTACCTCTACATCATGCTGGTTTACCTCTAAATCATGCTGGTTTACCTCTACATCATGCTGGTTTACCTCTACATCATGCTGGTTTACCTCTACATCATGCTGGTTTTCCTCTACATCATGCTGGTTTACCTCTACATCATGCTGGTTTACCTCTACATCATGCTGGTTTACCTCTAAATCATGCTGGTTTACCTCTACATCATGCTGGTTTCCTCTACACTATAATGGTTTTCCTCTACATCATGCTGGTTTACCTCTAAATCATGCTGGTTTACCTCTACATCATGCTGGTTTACCTCTAAATAATGCTGGTTTACCTCTACATCATGCTGGTTTCCTCTACATCATGCTGGTTTACCTCTACATCATGCTGGTTTTCCTCTACATCATGCTGGTTTCCTCTACATCATGCTGGTTTCCTCTACATCATGCTGGTTTACCTCTACATCATGCTGGTTTCCTCTACACCATGCTGGTTTTCCTCTACATCATGCTGGTTTTCCTCTACACTATAATGGTTTCCTCTACATCATGCTGGTTTACCTCTACATCATGCTGGTTTCCTCTACATCATGCTGGTTTCCTCTACACTATAATGGTTTTCCTCTACATCATGCTGGTTTCCTCTACACTATAATGGTTTTCCTCTACATCATGCTGGTTTCCTCTATACTATAATGGTTTTCCTCTAAATCATGCTGGTTTCCTCTACACTATAATGGTTTACCTCTAAATCATGCTGGTTTTCCTCTACACTATAATGGTTTTCCTCTACATCATGCTGGTTTCCTCTACGCTATAATGGTTTACCTCTAAATCATGCTGGTTTCCTCTACACTATAATGGTTTACCTCTAAATCATGCTGGTTTCCTCTACACTATAATGGTTTACCTCTAAATCATGCTGGTTTCCTCTACACTATAATGGTTTTCCTCTACATCATGCTGGTTTTCCTCTACACTATAATGGTTTTCCTCTACATCAAATCATCAAATCAATTTTATTTTATATAGCCCTTCGTACATCAGCTAATATCTCAAAGTGCTGTACAGACACCCAGCCTAAAACCCCAAACAGCTAGTAATGCAGGTGTAGAAACATCATGCTGGTTTTCCTCTACACTATAATGGTTTACCTCTACATCATGCTGGTTTTCCTCTACACTATAATGGTTTTCCTCTACATCATGCTGGTTTTCCTCTACACTATAATGGTTTTCCTCTACATCATGCTGGTTTCCCTCTACATTATGCTGGTTTTCCTCTACATTATGCTGGTTTTCCTCTAAATCATGCTGGTTTACCTCTACATCATGCTGGTTTACCTCTACATCATGCTGGTTTTCCTCTACATTATGCTGGTTTACCTCTACATCATGCTGGTTTCCTCTACATCATGCTGGTTTACCTCTACATTATGCTGGTTTACCTCTAAATCATGCTGGTTTACCTCTACATTATGCTGGTTTACCTCTACATCATGCTGGTTTCCTCTACACTATAATGGTTTTCCTCTACATCATGCTGGTTTTCCTCTACATCATGCTGGTTTACCTCTACATCATGCTGGTTTCCTCTACACTATAATGGTTTTCCTCTACATCTACCAACACCCTTCAGTAACACCAGGACTGTTACAGTTACTATAAGACCAACACCCTACAGTAACACTGACCAGGACTGTTACAGTTACTATAAGACCAGGCTGACCTGACCCAGGCTCAGGGTCAGGTCAGAGGTCGGTAATCCAGAGTAGTGAGGCAAAGGTAGAGGACGACAGGCAGGCTCAGGGCAGGCAGAAAGGTCAGAACCGGGAAAGTAGAAAACAGGAACAAGGAACAGGTGGGAGCAGGGAAACAAAATACTGGTGGGTTCTACGGACAAAATGAACTGGCAACAGACAAGCACACCTAGAGGGGGGTGGAGACAAGCACAAAGACAGGTGAAACAGATCAGGGTGTGACAAAGAGTAGCTGCTACCTTGGCAGACGCTAATGGGTATCCCTAATAAATACTAATACAAATACATGCGTTCCAGTTAACTCCTGTAAAATATGCCTTAGTACTACGTCAAGTACAATGTATACACTTATAATGGCACAATGTGATATTTAGGTTACATTTTCCCAAGTGGAGGTCCTTTTAAAGTGTTCTCTAATGTGCTATTGTCAAGTAGATAGCGCATTCTATGAAGCCCATATCTACAGTATGTAAATGTGATATTTCAGTGTTTTATTTTTAATACATTTGCAAAAATGTCTAAAAACCTGTTTTTGCTCTGTCATTATGGGATATTGTGTGTAGATTGTTTTTTCATCAAACAATTTAATAACTTTTAGAAAAAGGCTGTAAAGTAATAAAATTGAAAAAGTCAAAGGGACTGAATACTTTCCGAATGTACAGTACGTGTTTATAACTGTGCTCATATAACTTAACTCTGGCAATGAACGAAGCTACAATAGTAAGGCAGGCATTTGTTTTCCTTAGTCATTGAACACAGAACTTGTTGATGCGGTTTAACACAATATGCTCATTGTTTTGTGTCATTAATTGACGGATAGTTAAGTTCCCCGTGGATGGTAAAGGGCTAAAATACTATTGTTCAATCTCAATATTACTAACAGTGGTTTGAAGTCAAGCTTCTGTTTTTAAAATGCATCCTTATGCGGAAGCTTAAGTTATACAGGTGTAGGATCTTAATTCGAGGCATTTTGTTAAAGCAGGAAAGTAATCCTGTAGCAACAGGAAATGTGAATTATTATGTGGAAAATAATTAATGAATGAAACATTTTGTGGGGGTTGATACATTTGTTGTAAGAGAAAATCGAGTCTGTTTTTTTTAAGTGGAAATTACAAACTTTAGTAGTCTTTTTAGACCGCAAATACACTACAAGTTTTACATTTTCTGAATTGCAGGAAAGTTCATTACAGGACAAAAAATGAAGATCCTCCATCTGTAATGTTCTCTCAAAAATCCTTATGCTCTAATAAGAGAGTCCTCGGTATCAACCCCCCTGTTAGTTTCAGCTATTGTTACAGAGAGTATCGCCTAGATAGAATTCATGATAGGCAGAAGGATAGAGAATTGGGTTGCAACCTTAGTTTCAACATCCCTCCCCCCTCACAGCAATACTCTCCTCATCCTTCCCTAGTTTTACCACACATTTGAACTATCACCTCCTTCTATCTGATCACGGGGTCGTCCCTGCTGAGTGAGGCCAGATCGAGGATACTAACGAAGGCTACGTCCTTGGTCTTGTCCTCCCTGAGTAGTAGAGGGAGTAGTAGAGGAGTAGTAGAGGAGTAGTAGAGGAGTAGTAGAGGGAGAAGTAGAGGAGTAGTAGAGGGAGTAGTAGAGGAGTAGTAGAGGGAGTAGTAGAGGGAGTAGTAGAGGGAGAAGTAGAGGAGTAGTAGAGGAGTAGTAGAGGAGTAGTAGAGGGAGAAGTAGAGGAGTAGTAGAGGGAGTAGTAGAGGGAGAAGTAGAGGGAGTAGTAGAGGAGTAGTAGAGGGAGTAGTAGAGGAGTAGTAGAGGGAGTAGTAGAGGAGTAGTAGAGGGAGTAGTAGAGGGAGTAGTAGAGGGAGAAGTAGAGGAGTAGTAGAGGGAGTAGTAGAGGGAGAAGTAGAGGGAGTAGTAGAGGGAGTAGTAGAGGGAGAAGTAGAGGGAGTAGTAGAGGAGAAGTAGAGGGAGTAGTAGAGGAGTAGTAGAGGGAGTAGTAGAGGGAGTAGTAGAGGGAGAAGTAGAGGGAGAAGTAGAGGGAGAAGTAGAGGGAGTAGTAGAGGGAGAAGTAGAGGGAGTAGTAGAGGGAGAAGTAGAGGGAGTAGTAGAGGGAGAAGTAGAGGAGTAGTAGAGGGAGTAGTAGAGGGAGAAGTAGAGGGAGAAGTAGAGGGAGAAGTAGAGGGAGAAGTAGAGGGAGTAGTAGAGGGAGTAGTAGAGGGAGAAGTAGAGGGAGTAGTAGAGGGAGAAGTAGAGGGAGTAGTAGAGGGAGAAGTAGAGGGAGTAGTAGAGGGAGAAGTAGAGGGAGAAGTAGAGGGAGAAGTAGAGGGAGTAGTAGAGGGAGTAGTAGAGGGAGTGGTTTTTAAACGGTGAGAGAAGCGCTACACCTGGTGGAGAGAGGCAGAATTAGTTGCTTTATGCGTGCTGTACGTTACGTCATGTCACAATTTAACGTACAGCGTCAGAGGGGTCAGTTTTTTCAACTTTTCTCCAATACTATTGAGCCATTACCATGTCAATCAACGCTTGAATAGAAACGTAGTTCACTCCCCAGATTTTGATGTTAACACAGTCGCTATAGTCCCATTAGTTTTCATTGCAACCTCGTTTGAATGTCGCGGTTATGCAAATTTGTACGGAGTGGGGTTAGTAACCGTTAGCAGGGAGTAGTACTTCCTGCAAAACAGTCTGCTGAGTGATTGTCATTCTCTGGTAATGATGAACACATTCTGGAATGCAATGTCCCCTGCTTCTATAATCCTCCACACAGCCACTACTGAATGAGCCATCTGCAGATCTCCTCTTCTCCTCTCCTCCTCTTCTCCTCTCCTCCTATTCCCCTGTTCTCCAACTCATCACTGGCTCATTGTGGCCCTCAGCTGACTCAGCTCACAGCGGAAAAGTGTTTATTTTTCTATGGCTGTGATCTAATCTAACCACTAGGGGGAGGGAGAGAGAGCTGCTGATCCCAACCAGCAGCATGTAGTCAGTAGAAATGTTTTGGTGTTGGCTTCCCCTTACTTCCCATAATAGATGAGATCAGTATGATGGGATGGGAGAGAGAGAGATGGGAGAGAGAGAGATGGGAGAGAGAAAGATGGGAGAGAGAGAGATGGGAGAGAGAGATGGGATGG
This sequence comes from Salvelinus alpinus, assembly GCF_045679555.1. Classification (NCBI taxonomy): domain Eukaryota; kingdom Metazoa; phylum Chordata; class Actinopteri; order Salmoniformes; family Salmonidae; genus Salvelinus; species Salvelinus alpinus. The sequence goes on along the minus strand of NC_092088.1, from coordinate 89,979,378 downwards.
GAGAGAGAGAGATGGGAGAGAGAGAGATGGGAGAGAGAGAGAGGTCATGAGCAGATGAGCTCCCACATGTTGTTTAGCATGTTTAAAAAAAAATAGATTGATTTAGTGTTTAGAGTTTACAAATGTAGATTCCTTCAAAACTCCAAACATACAACCGGATTTTGGACAGAATTACCTGGAATTACCTGGAATGCTTCATACACAGGATTGGTATACAGCAAATGCTCTGGAGCTCAATGAGTAATGCTTAGTCTGAAGCAATTTTTTTACTTTCAAAAGCCAAGAAGAAAAATACATACAATGATATATTTTACTTTATAAGGACTGAATGCTAAGGCTACCAAGGACAAAGAGATGCAACTTCAATTAGCTCTGACATGTGAAGTGAGAGGTGTCGAAGCCTTTGAGCCCAACGAATGGCAGGCTACCCCACCCAGATCCATAGACCTTGAAGCCCCCTCCTGCTGTTCAGTCCACCTACTGGCCTTTTATACAAGAAATCTGCCTCCAGTAATATAAGCTTCTCCTAAGTGGGTGTGACACCTTCTCCTGTTGCCTGCTGCACTGATGCCTGGATTCCGCCTGGCGATCTGTTCATCGTCTGCCCTGGTTGTCTCCCCCTGTCTGGTACAGGTACCCCCACCACACTCCCGCCCCTCTCCCGATACTTCGCTCACCTCCAGCACACAGGCACTGTTGAGGCGAATGACTCTGAACTTACAATGGCTAGCCCCAAGTCGTTATATATATTATTTTTCTTGTGCATTTTGTTTTTTTGCTATTTGCCTCATGACTCCTGCATGCTTTGTTGACTACACACTTTCTTTACCCAACCGTGGGACAGACTATGTTTGTCTTGGGACTCTGACTCTATTGGTTACACAGACCTTTGGCCTCCCGTCCCATTCTAACCACCTCTTGCCGGCTTTGTATTCATAATACCTGATGAAATTGCTGTCAATATGATCTTGTTGCCATCTGATGCACATTCAAATGTCATAAATCAGCACTGCAGAGCTCTCCCTGTCCTGTGCTGTGCCTTGATTGTATTACTGTTGATGATATCTGGAAATGTGCATGTACACCCTGGCCCATCTACTGTTTCTAGCCCCAATTCTGACTTGTGCTCTGATACCTGCTTCAATGATTTCTGCTCTCGTAAAAGCCTGGGTTTTCTGCACGTTAACACTAGAAGCTTATTACCTAAAATGGATCAATTGAAAGTGTGGGTTCACAGCTCCAATCCAGATGTGTTGGTCATTACTGAGACGTGGTTAAGGAAGAGTGTTTTGAATACTGATGTTAACCTTTCTGGTTATAACCTTTTTCAGCAAGACAGATCTTCCAAAGGTGGGGGAGTGACAATCTTTGCCAAGGATCACCTTCAGTGCTCGTTTGTCTCCACCAAGTCTGTCCCTGAACAATTTGATTTGCTGGTTTTAAGTATTAAACTTTCAAATAGCTCTTTGTTGACTGTTGCTGGGTGCTATCGTCCTCCATCAGCACCGGCCTGTACCCTACCTGCCCTAAGCTCTCTCCTGGCCCCTGACACCAAGTCTGAATGTGTCCTGCTAGGTGACCTAAACTTGGACATACTTAAACAACCTGACCAAGTCCTAAAGCAATGGGACTCCCTACATCTTTCTCAGATTATTACCAATCCCACAAGGTATGACTCCAAACACTCAGAAAAGACTACTCTTCTTGATGTTATCCTCACAAATAATCCTGACAGGTATCAGTCTGGTGTTTTCTGTAATGACCTTAGTGATCACTGTTTTACAGCCTGTGTTTGTAGTGGCTGCTCAGTGAAACGACCTGTCAGGATTTGTCATAGACGCTTGGTAAAAAACATTAATGAGCAAGCCTTCCTTCATGAACTGGCCTCTGTAAAATGGTATAGAATCAGCTTGATCCCCTCTGTCGAAGACGCTTGGACCTTATTCTTTGATATTTTCAATGGTATTGTTAACAAACATGCCCCCATAAAGATTGTTTAAATTAAAAACAGGTTCAGCCAATGGTTCGACCGTGATCTTGCAGAGTTACTTAACCTCAAAAATTGCATTTGGCGAAAGGCTCGACACACGCATCCTCAGGCTGGATGGCTCTCGTTCAGGCAAATAAGAAATAAGTGCACTCAGGCTATACGGAAGGCCAGAGTTAGTTACTTTAAGGAGCAGTTCTCTCTCTGTGGGTTTAACCCCAATAAGTTCTGGAAAACGATTAAAGACCTGGAGAATAAACCCTCCTCACAGCTGCCCATGTCCCTTAAAGTTGGTGATGTGGTTGTTACTGACAAGAAGCACATGGCTGAGATCTTTAATCACCACTTCATTAAGTCAGGATTCCTATTTGACTCAGCCATGCCTCCTTGCCCGTCCAACATTTCCACATCTCCCACCCCTTCTAATGCACCTATCCACCGATGCTTCTCCCTCTTTTCCCGCTACAAAGTTTCTCCCTGAGTCTGAGGTGCTAAAGGAGCTCCTGAAACTTGACCGATGGTTTAGACCCTTTCTTCTTTAAGGTTCTGCCCCTATCATCGCCAAGCATATCTCTGACCTTTTTAACATGTCTCTCCTTTCTGGGGAGGTCCCTGGTTTGTCCTTTATTTAAAGGGGGAGATCAAGTTGATCCTAACTGCCATAGACCTATTTCTATTTTGCACTGTTTATCAAAAGCATTGGAAAAACTTGTCAATAAACAACTGACTGGCTTTTTTGATGTCTAAAGTATTCTCTGTGGTATGTAATCTGGTTTCCGCTCAGGTTATGGATGTGTCACTGCAACCTTAAAAGTCCTCAATGAGTGCAGTGTATAAAGTCAGAAAATCTGCTGTCTCACCCACTGCCTGTCACCAAGGGAGTACCCCAAGGCTCAATCCTAGGCCCCACGCTCTTCTCAATTTACATTAACAACATAGCTCAGGCAGTAGGAAGCTCTCTCATCCATTTATATGCAGATGATACAGTCTTATACTCAGCAGGCCACTCCCCAGATTTTGTGTTAAACGCTCTACAACAAAGCTGTCTTAGTGTCCAACAAGTTTTCTATACCCTTAACCTTGTTCTGAACACCTCCAAAACAAAGGTCATGTGGTTTTGTAAGAAGATTGCCACTCTCCCCACAGGTGTGATTACTTCCTAAGGGTTTAGAGCTTGAGGTAGTCACCTTATACATGTACTTGGGAGCAATGGCTAGATGGTACACTGTCCTTCTCTCAGCACATATGAAAACTGCAGGCTAAAGTTAAATCTAGACTTGGTTTCCTCTATTGTAATCGCTCCTTTTTCACCCCAACTGCCAAAATAACCCTGATTCAGATGACCATCCTACCCATGCTAGATTACGGAGACATAATTTATAGATCGGCAGGTGAGGATGCTCTCGAGCGGCTAGATGTTCTTTACCATTCGGCCATCAGATTTGCCACCAATGCTCCTTATAGGACACGTCACTGCACTCTGTACTCCTCTGTAAACTGGTCATCTCTGTATACACGTCGCTGTATACAAGACCCACTGGTTGATGCTTATTTATAAAACCCTCTTAGGCCTCACTCCCCCCTATCTGAGATATCTACTGCAGCCCTCTTCCTCCACATGCAACACCCGTTCTGCCTGTCACATTCTGTTAAAGGTCCCCAAAGCACACACATCCCTGGGTCGCTCGTCTTTTCAGTAACGAGCAGCATCAAATACTCAAACTGGACAGTTTTATTTCAGTCTCTTCATTCAAAGACTCAATCATGGACACTTACTGACAGTTGTGGCTGCTTTGCGTGATGTATTGTTATCTCTACCTTCTTTCTCTTTGTGCTGTTGTCTGTTCCCAATAATGTTTGTACAATGTTTTGTGCCGCTACCATGTTGTGTTGCTATCATGCTGTGTTTTCATGTGTTGCTGCCTTGCTATGTTGTTGTCTTAGGTCTCTCTTTTGTAGCATTGTGTTGTCTCTCTTGTCGTGATATGTGTTTTGTCCTATGTTTATATATATATATATATATATATATATATATATATATATATATATTTTTTTTTTATCCCAGCCCCTGTCCCCTCAGGAGGCCTTTTGCCTTTTGGTAGGTCATCATTGTAAATAAGAATTTGTTCTTAACTGACTTGCCTAGTTAAATAAAGGTTAAATCAATAAAAATAAATAAAATAAAACTATGGTCATAATCATTATTGAACTAGAATTTAGATCACCTACAGTCTCTGAATAGCACTAGCAGTCTACATTAATTTAAACGTCTACAATGATGGGCATTGCCAAGCCTTCTTGTATTTTTCCTGTGTGACTAACTATACTTATGAGCAAAGAGGGGATTTTCAGGAAAGATATGTGAATATTATCCTGTCTCAGAGTCAGCCAAACTTCAAAAACATGCCAGAAGTGCTGAGGGCAATCCAAATAAAATATACAGGACCCCCTATTAAGTTAAAATCAGCCTTTTTCTGTCTTCTTAGCCAGGAGCTGCCTTCTCTTTCAGGCCGGAAGGCTTCTTGGTTTTTGGGCTTCTGAAGAGCTCCAAGACGAACCTGTCCAATAGCATCCAGAGCCTCAAGACGGACCTGTCCAATAGCATCCAGAGCCTCAAGACGAACCTGTCCAATAGCATCCAGAGCGTCAAGACGAACCTGTCCAATAGCATCCAGAGCCTCAAGACGAACCTGTCCAATAGCATCCAGAGCGTCAAGACGAACCTGTCCAATAGCATCCAGAGCGTCAAGACGAACCTGTCCAATAGCATCCAGAGCCTCAAGACGAACCTGTCCAATAGCATCCAGAGCCTCAAGACGAACCTGTCCAATAGCATCCAGAGCCTCAGGACGAACCTGTCCAATAGCATCCAGAGCCTCAAGACGAACCTGTCCAATGGCATCCAGAGCATAAAGACAAACCTGTCCAATAGCAACCAGAACCTCAAGATGAACCTATCCAATAGCATCCAGAGCCTCAAGACGAACCTGTCCAATAGCATCCAGAGTCTCAAGGTTTTGGATGATGCTGTATCTCTATTTATCTGGTTATTTAAGTTCACTTTAATTTGGACAACCCAGTTGGATCATTCATCAACCCAGTTGGATCATTCATCAACCCAGTTGGATCATTCATCACCCCAGTTCTGGATCATTCATCAACCCAGTTCTGGATCATTCATCAACCCAGTTCTGGATCATTCATCACCCCAGTTCTGGATCATTCATCAACCCAGTTCTGGATCATTCATCAACCCAGTTCTGGATCATTCATCAACCCAGTTCTGGATCATTCATCACCCCAGTTCTGGATCATTCATCAACCCAGTTCTGGATCATTCATCAACCCAGTTCGGGATCATTCATCAACCCAGTTCTGGATCATTCATCAACCCAGTTCTAGATCATTCATCAACCCAGTTCTGGATCATTCATCACCCCAGTTCTGGATCATTCATCAACCCAGTTCTGGATCATTCATCAACCCAGTTCTGGATCATTCATCACCCCAGTTCTGGATCATTCATCAACCCAGTTCTGGATCATTCATCAACCCAGTGATGCCCACATTATAGATCTGTCTGGACCTCTGGTTGAAGGACTCTCCTGGTACGTAATCTCCTAGTCCAATGGTACTGAGAGATACACATTGATACACAACAAATAACAATAACGAGTAAAAATATCATGGCTCTATACACTGTGTACCAGCATCCCTTGTACTTTAGTTTTTCATGCATATCCTGTCTGTATTATGACTATTGTGTAGTTTATTGTGTTTCATTGCTGCAATAAAAAGTAACAGCTTCCTCTGTGAGGAACATGTGACTTTCTGAGAAGGAACTGCAGTGGGTGACAGGTATGGCATGTCATGGAAGTATTGAATGACAATGGGTTCCTAAATCTTGCAAAACCGGATTGTCTGCGATCTGCTCACACCTATTTCCCAGCTTTAAGTCTATCCTTGTGACTCTGGTCTAATTACTAAAAACATGGGACCACACACTAAACCTATGTATCACCTGGGACTCAAGGTGTAACATGAAGTCTCAGACACCAATAAAAAATATGATAGATGTTGAAAACACAGAGTCAAAGATAGCTAACTTCTGAGGCTAACTTCTGAGGCTAACTAATGAGGCTAACTAATGAGGCTAACTTATGAGGCTAACTAATGAGGCTAAATAATGAGGCTATCTTATGAGGATAACTTATGAGGCTAACTTATGAGTGTCTTCATATTCCTTGGGTTAGGACCAAAGTTCTACAGAGACCTAAAACTAACATAGTCCTTTTATGCAATAGTCTACAAAATAAGGAAGCTATTTGTAGGCTACAACTATTCAAAAGATTTAAGCATTTTCTGTCTGATCTGAAGAATGTAGTGCTGGTATCCATCCCAGCCCTAAACATGACTGAGGATGTAGCGATGGTATCCATCCCAGCCCTAAACATGACTGAGGATGTAGTGATGGTATCCATCCCAGCCCTAAACATGACTGAGGATGTAGTGATGGTATCCATCCCAGCCCTAAACATGACTGAGGATGTAGTGCTGGTATCCCAGCCCTAAACATGACTGAGGATGTAGTGATGGTATCCCAGCCCTAAACATGACTGAGGATGTAGTGATGGTATCCATCCCAGCCCTAAACATGACTGAGGATGTAGTGATGGTATCCCAGCCCTAAACATGACTGAGGATGTAGTGATGGTATCCATCCCAGCCCTAAACATGACTGAGGATGGAGTGATGGTATCCATCCCAGCCCTAAACATGACTGAGGATGTAGTGATGGTATCCATCCCAGCCCTAAACATGACTGAGGATGTAGTGATGGTATCCCAGCCCTAAACATGACTGAGGATGTAGTGATGGTACCCCAGCCCTAAACATGACTGAGGATGTAGTGATGGTATCCATCTCAGCCCTAAACTTGACTGAGGATGTAGTGATGGTATCCATCCCAGCCCTAAACATGACTGAGGATGTAGTGATGGTATCCCAGCCCTAAACATGACTGAGGATGTAGTGATGGTATCCCAGCCCTAAACATGACTGAGGATGTAGTGATGGTATCCCAGCCCTAAACATGACTGAGGATGTAGTGATGGTATCCCAGCCCAAAACATGACTGAGGATGTAGTGATGGTATCCCAGCCCTAAACATGACAGAGGATGTAGTGATGGTATCCCAGCCCTAAACATGACTGAGGATGTAGTGATGGTATCCATCCCAGCCCTAAACATGACTGAGGATGTAGTGATGGTATCCCAGCCCTAAACATGACTGAGGATGTAGTGATGGTATCCATCCCAGCCCTAAACATGACTGAGGATGTAGTAATGGTATCCATCCCAGCCCTAAACATGACTGAGGATGTAGTAATGGTATCCCAGCCATAAACATGACTGAGGATGTAGTGATGGTATCCCAGCCCTAAACATGACTGAGGATGTAGTGATGGTATCCATCCCAGCCCTAAACATGACTGAGGATGTAGTGATGGTATCCATCCCAGCCATAAACATGACTGAGGATGTAGTGATGGTATCCATCCCAGCCCTAAACATGACTGAGGATGTAGTAATGGTATCCCAGCCATAAACATGACTGAGGATGTAGTGATGGTATCCCAGCCCTAAACATGACTGAGGATGTAGTGATGGTATCCATCCCAGCCCTAAACATGACTGAGGATGTAGTGATGGTATCCATCCCAGCCATAAACATGACTGAGGATGTAGTGATGGTATCCATCCCAGCCCTAAACATGACTGAGGATGTAGTAATGGTATCCCAGCTCTAAACATGACTGAGGATGTAGTGATGGTATCCCAGCCCTAAACATAACTGAGGATGTAGTGATGGTATCCCAGCCCTAAACATAACTGAGGATGTAGTGATGGTATCCATCCCAGCCCTAAACATGACTGAGGATGTAGTGATGGTGTCCCAGCCCTAAACATAACTGAGGATGTAGTGATGGTATCCATCCCAGCCCTAAACATGACTGAGGATGTAGTGATGGTATCCATCCCAGCCCTAAACATGACTGAGGATGACTTGAATCTGGAGTGATCACTCTGTATGTTAGACCTACATACATTACATAACTTGGAATTGGGGACTTAAATTATGTGTCATTTTCTTTTCAAGTCTGTAATAATTGGTCGGAGTGTCAAAAGATGACAGATCCAGGCTTGTAGGCTATTTTTAAAAGGATAAATGTGTTCATTGTTTGAGAAAGAATGTGCCCTTGTTCACTGCATAAACATGCACAGATAGACATGCAGACAAACAGACAGACAGACAGACAGACAAACAGACAGACAGACAGACAGACAGACAGACAGACAGACAGACAGACAGACAGACAGACAGACAGACAGACAGACAGACAGACAGACAGACAGACAGACAGACAGACAGACAGACAGACAGACAGACAGACAGACAGACAGACAGACAGACAGACAGACAGACAGACAGACAGACAGACAGACAGACAGACAGAGAGAGAGAGAGAGAGTTAACGGAAATTAACTCATCACAGTCGAGTAACAACAACACAACGCGATTGAAAACATTTATTGAATCAAATGTCCTGTTCAGTTATGCTGAAATGAAGGTAAGGTGACAGACATTCCTAACACTGACCTGAATAAAAGGCATTGGAAGTCACATCAATTTCTAATAACTAAATGCACTCTAAACAGGACGATGGGGAAGTTAACACTAGTGGTTAAAATCTGAACACTTAGGAGACATAGATGTTCTCCTGGTTGGAAACTGACTGGAAAAAGCTGACTGTCATGTTTAATCTATTATTCTTAACGCCTGTGTTTAAGATGAGAACACTTATACAGACCTTTACCTCCAGACCCAGAACCCTGTTCCTTTACCTCCAGACTTTTACCTCCAGACCTAGAACCCCATTCCTTTACCTCCAGAACTTTACCTCCAGACCTAGAACCCCAATCCTTTACCTCCAGACCTAGAACCCTATTCCTTTACCTCCAGACCTAGAACCCTATTAATTTACCTCCAGACCTAGAACCCTATTCCTTTACCTCCAGACCTAGAACCCTATTCCTTTACCTCCAGACCTAGAACCCCATTCCTTTACCTCCAGACCTAGAACCCTATTCCTTTACCTCCAGACCTAGAACCATATTCCTTTACCTCCAGAACTTTACCTCCAGACCTAGAACCCTATTCCTTTACCTCCAGACCTAGAACCCTATTCCTTTACCTCCAGACCTAGAACCCTATTCCTTTACCTCCAGACCTAGAACCCTATTCCTTTACCTCCAGACTCATAACTCCAGACCTTTACCAAACACAAATACTTCTTGAGTCAGCTCTCATCAGTTTCTCAGACAGACCACTACCATTACAAAAGATTTAGAGTATGCTTGTAACAGAGAATATTTTTTCTGCAACAAACAGAAATATTTGGAACGAGAGTTGAAATACAGCCATTCATTTCATTTAAATGTATTTAAACAAGGTATTCCCATTGAGACCAAGTCCTGTTTTACAAGGGAGCCCTACACACAATGATACAAATTCACAGTATTTACAATTCCAATGCAATAAAAACATAAAATATTTCAGATAAGTAACTTACAAAACACAATCATGAAAAAGGAACAAATTCCTCAGTAAAAAAGTTCAGTCGTCTGAACTTCAGTCGCCCTAGCGGCACCAAAACATCTAATTTTAGAGAGTTGTGGAAATCATTCCACAAGCAAGTTCCAAAAAACTAAATGCAGATCTATCTAACTCAGAGGAGACAGATCCATCTAACTCAGTGGAGACCGAAGGGATCTCTTGAGTTAGCCACCCCTGTGATCTGATCTGATGACTTGTATGTCTGTAATTTAACAATTAAGTAAGGTATGGAGGAAGATTGCACAAAAGGGCTTTATAAACAAATAGAGAGCAGTGCATTGATTTATGAGATTTAAGATAGGGCAAGACTACTTTTTGTGTACTGTACCTATTGCCTGTAATAAAGCATAGTGCACTAAGATAAATTGCATCCGATGGCTTCAATACAGTGGCAGCTGCATTCATATAGACAATATCACCGTAGTCTAAAGCCCGAATGAATGTCAACTGAAACAAAATGACCTATTCCTCTAAAGGAAGCCCATTTGAATTCTTAACTAACTCATCAATATTATTTTTGGAAGATAGCTTTCTGTCAATCCAGATACCCAGATATTTATAAGTGCAGACCCGATCAATGTGGGCACCATCCAGTGTATATATTATGCATAAATCATCAGATACATTTCTAATGAATGATCTCGGCCCAAATTGAACCAAACTGGATTAAAATACTATTTACTCTGGTCTGCATGGACTGGAGTGACAGATGCGAGGGGGTTGCACTTCTGGTGACTACTCTATTGGTTCTATGGTGTCAGGCAAGCTCAATCAAGCCCAGATAAAGTGTTTGAAATGATTTCAAATAGTGTTTGAAGCCAGGTCTGGAACCAAAGCACTGGGCAATATTCCCGTATTTCCCTGCAAGAATGCAAATGAACGGCATGTTTTATTTCCATTCAATGCGCTGCGTGCCGTTAATCATGAGATTATATGTGACTTAGTGGAGCCAACTCAAACAGAGAGGAAAACCTAGTTAGATTTACTGCAGGGTATTATACAGACAATTGTCTGCATTGCAAATGGTGCCCTATTCCCTTTATAGTGCACTACCTATGATCAGGGCCCAGAGGTGCAGTCTCCAAATCTATCTGTGTGGAAAACTGGAGACCAGAGAATGAATTGGTTCATTATTTGCCTAGTTAAACAAAGGATAAAAAAAAATTAAAATAAATAAATGACAGGAGAATGGAGTGTTGTGTGTGTGTCTGCATCGTGTGCCTGTGCATATGCCCCATGTGTGCAGGGCTCTCTACACTAACGCCTTGTCTGGGACAAGTAAAATAAAATAAGCAGAATGTAGATTTAAGTCACACACAAATCACAATATCAAACAATTACTCGGATCAGAATTGGTTCAGTGTCCTCCGAGGGCGATGTGTTGCGCACTGTTCTCCTAACCTCTACAGACGGCATCACGAGATGCGCTTTTGAGATCAAAGCACAGAGACACTTGTAGCCGCATGTTCACATTTGTTGATGTTACTTGTTATTATTAAGTGAGTTAGTTGCCAAGTTCTAGCTAATTTTTGGTCAGCTAACAGGGTTCATATGGTCATGAAAAGTCCTGCTGTGTGGATGGTGTACCAGTGTGAGGGGCCCTTTGCCCCATGAGAGATAGAGACTGTAAAACAGACTAACTACTGTAGATAGCCAATTCAAAACATATTGTGTAGCCAGTCTAGTTATCCCGGGTAGTTAACTATTTTTCAATTGCATGTATTAATGTCATTGGCAAGTCCTATGACATAAAACCTATCCACCGGCACTTGTGAATAACCTCAAATGGCCGACAGTTATATGGGGGCCAGGTTAGTTTCAGGACATAGACAGACACACTCCATCCCCCAGGGGGCAGCAGCAACCTTGTCCAGCTGCTGAGTCTGGTTGATTAGCACATCAGGTGCTGCTAATTAAGGTGATAGTGAGTCAGTGTCTCAGTTTACAAACAGTAATAATCCGATTGGATCACCAAGAGGCCAAGACGGAGCTGGCCCTGAACTCGGTAAGTTGCTGTCCCCCGGGCACAGGTACATTCAATACTTAGGCGCACACGCTGGTTTCTCACATAAATGCACACGTTCATTCAGATTACAGACCATGTCACTAGGCCTAGGACCTCTAGATAAAGCGAGTGGAACAATATCCGAAGGCGAGTTATTGGTTTTGTAACACCGACACCCAGTTGATGAACTGGTGCATTAATAAACCAATGAGTCATACTCCGGTTGTAAAATCCTCTCTACAGCACTCAACGTTGGGAGTTGAGAAATACATCTGACACCTTTGGAAAGCTGGGATTCCCCTCAATACAATATTGGCCATGTAATTTGTAAAAATAATTCTTAGAATAGCCTAATTGACAAAATAGCTCCCATGATGACAATATATCTCCCATGAAACCTGAACGTAGAGACCTGGAATGTTGGTCAAAAGTCATGGAGAAGTCATGAAACTTCATCTGTCAAAATGTGTACGAACCCAGAGCAAACCAAGTATTTTTGAAAATCGAGTCGGGAAAAGAGCTTTATGTCTTAAAGGGGCAGTGCTTTATTTTGGGGCTTTAATGGGAAGAAGCCAATATGCAGAGGGTAGCCTACATTCTCTACCGTTCTCTGTATGGTAATAATTATCATTATTATTTAAATGTTTTATTTAACTAGGCAAGTCAGTTAAGAACATATTCTTATTCACTATGACTGCCTAGGAACAGCGTTCAGGGGCAGAACGACAGATTTTGACCTTGTCAGCTCAAGGATTCGATCTAGCAACGGTTACTTTCGGTTACTGGCCCAATGCTCTAACCTGCCGCCCCATATATAATAATGTATATATTTTTTGTAAAGTGGTTATTTGCATCACCTTTTTGGCCCTGGTGTTACAGACCTTTTCTTTTGGTGGGTCAGAGGACTTGCGCTTTTGGACAAGTAAACATTAAAAAAATTCAAACGTGAACGTCAAGCCCTGCTGTGTTTTTTTCGTGTGTTCATGCATAGCGTTCACCTAAATGTGTGTGTTCATGCCATTGGTAGAAAAAGTATCCAATTGTCATACTTGAGTAAAAGTATAGATACCTTAATAGAAAGTGAAATTCACCCAGTAAAATTCTACTTGAGTAAAAGTCTAAAAGTATTTGTAAGGTATGCCTAACTTGCTGCAGGGAATTCAGGCGCAGGAGAGCAGAATTGGGTAGCAAACGGAGCCCTTTATTACGGCGAACAGACACACGGCACAATAAACAAATACGGGTTGACATAACCCGGCGCAAACCAGTCTGACGTACACATACACGTAACAACAAACAATTCCACACACAGACATGGGGGGAACAGAGGGTTAAATACACGTCAAATAATGAGGGAATGTAAATCAGGTGTGCGGGAAAATAAGACAAAACAAATGGAAAATGAAAAGTAGATCGGTGATAGCTAGAAGACCGGTGACGTCGACTGCCGAATGCCGCCTGAACAAGGAGAGGAACCGACTTCGGCGGAAGTCATGACCCCCCCCCGTTGACGCGCGACGACCCAGAGGGCGAGGTGCAGGGCGATCCGGACGAAGACAGTGGAACTCCCGCAGCATTGAAAGGTCCAACACGTCCTCTACTGGAACCCAGCATCTCTCCTCCGGACCGTACCCCTCCCACTCCACGAGGTACTGAAGGCCCCTCGCCCGACGCCTCGAATCCAGTATGGAGCGAACGGCGTACGCCGGTGCCCCCTCGATGTCCAGAGGGGGCGGAGGAACCTTCTGCACCTCAGACTCCTGGAGCGGACCAGCCACCATCGGCCTGAACGGCGCCACAAACCGCGGACCCAGCTTCCGGCAGGGCAAGCGGAGGGGCAGGTTTCGGGTCGAGAGCCAGACCCGGTCCCCCAGTGCGAACACCGGGGCCTCACTGTGGTGACGGTCTGCGCTGGCTTTCTGGCGCAGCACGGCGCGCTGAAGGTGAACATGGCGGCGTCCCATGTCTCCTCCACGCGCCGGAACCAGTCGTCCACCGCAGGAGCCTCGGTCAGACTCTGATGCCAAGGAGCCAGAACCGGCTGATACCCCAGTACGCATAGGAAGGGGGTGAGGTTAGTGGAGGAGTGGCGAAGCGAGTTCTGGGCCATCTCTGCCCAGGGCACGAACGCTGCCCACTCGCTCGGCCGGTCCTGGCAATAAGACCTCAGAAACCTACCCACATCCTGGTTCACACACACACACACACACACACACACACACACACACACACACACACACACACACACACACACACACACACACACACACACACACACACACACACACACACACACACACACACACACACACACACACACACACACACACACACACACACACACACACAAACCGGGCCCAGATTGTTTTAGCTTGTGTGGTGTGTTTTCCTTAGACCTTTCTCAGAAGTACTGTCCCTTAGATCCAGAAAGTGCCTGGACTTTTCTAGGGCATGTAGTATTGAAGGTGCTCTGTGATGTTGTGTAACGATTGTGAAAGTTGTGAGTTAGAGCCTGGGAGAAGAGTGAAAGGGATTATTTCAGACTGTCTGTCCTGTTCTATCTGTTTGTGTGTGACAACTCAAATCAAATCCTGTTTGAATGTCGTGTGTATGTGTGTGTCCTGTGTGTGTGTATGTCAAATGTGTGTCCTATGCTTGTGTGTGTGTGTGTGGGTCCTATGCTTGTGTGTGTGTCCTATGCTTGTGTGTGTGTGTGTGTGTGTGTGTGTGTGTGTGTGTGTGTGTGTGTGTGTGTGTGTGTGTGTGTGTGTGTGTGTGTGTGTGTGTGTGTGTGTGTGTGTGTGTGTGTGTGTGTGTGTGTGTGTGTGTGTGTGTGTGTGTGTGTGTGTGTGTGTATGTCCTGTTTAGATGCATTATAATCAGTCATTACCTGACACAGTGTGTTTACAGTGACTGGGCAGTGGTGGAGGAAGCCCAAGGCATCTCCTCCGTGTTAACTACAGTGACATTACCCAGCTCAGACAGGATTTAGAAGATGCAGACTAAACAACCTGTGTGTGTGTGTGTGTGTTCTGTGTGAGTGTGTGTGTGTGTGCGTTTGTGTATGTGTGTGTGTGTGTGTGTGTCAGTCAGATTTAACAAGTACTGTGCAGCCAGACAGTGACTGTGATGTTACCGAGCAACAGTAAGTAGCCGTGGTCAAACAACGACCTTCTTACGTTTATGACCTCAACTAAAACATGTTATTACCTTTATGACTACAACTAAAACATGTTATTACCTTTATGACCTCAACTAAAACATGTTATTACCTTTATAACCTCAACTAAAACATGTTATTACCTTTATGACCTCAACTAAAACATGTTATTACATTTTTGACCTCAACTAAAACATGTCATTACCTATATGACCTCAACTAAAACATGTTATTACCTATATGACTACAACTAAAACATGTTATTACCTTTATGACCTCAACTAAAACATGTTATTACCTTTATGACCTCAACTAAAACATGTTATTACATTTATGACCTCAACTAAAACATGTCATTACCTTTATGACTACAACTAAAACATGTTATTACCTTTATGACTACAACTAAAACATGGTATTACCTTTATGACTACAACTAAAACATGTTATTACCTTTATGACCTCAACTAAAACATGTCATTACCTTTATGACTACAACTAAAACATGTTATTACCTTTATGACTACAACTAAAACATGTTATTACCTTTATGACTACAACTAAAACATGTTATTACCTTTATGACTACAACTAAAACATGTTATTACCTTTATGACCTCAACTAAAACATGTTATTACCTTTATGACTACAACTAAAACATGTTATTACCTTTATGACTACAACTAAAACATGTTATTACCTTTATGACCTCAACTAAAACATGTCATTACCTTTATGACTACAACTAAAACATGTTATTACCTTTATGACTACAACTAAAACATGTTATTACCTTTATGACTACAACTAAAACATGTTATTACCTTTATGACCTCAACTAAAACATGTTATTACCTTTATGACCTCAACTAAAACATGTTATTACCTTTATGACCTCAACTAAAACATGTTATTACCTATATGACTACAACTAAAACATGTTATTACCTTTATGACCTCAACTAAAACATGTTATTACCTTTATGACTACAACTAAAACATGTTATTACCTTTATGACTACAACTAAATCATGTTATTACCTTTATGACCTCAACTAAAACATGGTATTACCTTTATGACCTCAACTAAAACATGTTATTACCTTTATGACCTCAACTAAAACATGTTATTACCTTTATGACTGCAACTAAAACATGTTATTACCTTTATGACCTCAACTAAAACATGTCATTACCTTTATGACTACAACTAAAACATGTTATTACCTTTATGACTACAACTAAAACATGTTATTACCTTTATGACTACAACTAAAACATGTTATTACCTTTATGACTACAACTAAAACATGTTATTACCTTTATGACCTCAACTAAAACATGTTATTACCTTTATGACTACAACTAAAACATGTTATTACCTTTATGACTACAACTAAAACATGTTATTACCTTTATGACCTCAACTAAAACATGTCATTACCTTTATGACTACAACTAAAACATGTTATTACCTTTATGACTACAACTAAAACATGTTATTACCTTTATGACTACAACTAAAACATGTTATTACCTTTATGACCTCAACTAAAACATGTTATTACCTTTATGACCTCAACTAAAACATGTTATTACCTTTATGACCTCAACTAAAACATGTTATTACCTATATGACTACAACTAAAACATGTTATTACCTTTATGACCTCAACTAAAACATGTTATTACCTTTATGACTACAACTAAAACATGTTATTACCTTTATGACCTCAACTAAAACATGTTATTACCTTTATGACCTCAACTAAAACATGTTATTACCTTTATGACCTCAACTAAAACATGTTATTACCTTTATGACTACAACTAAAACATGTTATTACCTTTATGACAACAACTAAAACATGTTATTACCTTTATGACCTCAACTAAAACATGTTATTACCTTTATGACTACAACTAAAACATGTTATTACCTTTATGACTACAACTAAAACATGTTATTACCTTTATGACCTCAACTAAAACATGTTATTACCTTTATGACCTCAACTAAAACATGTTATTACCTTTATGACCTCAACTAAAACATGTTATTACCTTTATGACTACAACTAAAACATGTCATTACCTTTATGACCTCAACTAAATCATGTTATTACCTTTATGACTACAACTAAATCATGTTATTACCTTTATGACCTCAACTAAATCATGTTATTACCTTTATGACTACAACTAAAACATGTTATTACCTTTATGACCTCAACTAAATCATGTTATTACCTTTATGACCTCAACTAAAACATGTTATTACCTATATGACTACAACTAAAACATGTTATTACCTTTATGACCTCAACTAAAACATGTTATTACCTTTATGACTACAACTAAAACATGTGATTACCTTTATGACCTCAACTAAAACATGTTATTACCTTTATGACTACAACTAAAACATGTTATTACCTTTATGACCTCAACTAAAACATGTTATTACCTTTATGACTACAACTAAATCATGTGGTCCTGACCCATAGTGTACAACACTTTAATGTAACCCTGTTATAAGGGACCTCAACAGTGTGTGTGCATGATAACACCACCATAGGCCTGTCATCAA
Source organism: Salvelinus alpinus (assembly GCF_045679555.1). NCBI lineage: Eukaryota > Metazoa > Chordata > Actinopteri > Salmoniformes > Salmonidae > Salvelinus > Salvelinus alpinus. Next base: position 89,961,957 of record NC_092088.1, on the reverse strand, counting down.
ACTGTGGTCTATTGATTTTCCTGCATAGAGATTAGTTGCCAGACAGACGGGCGGGTAGATGGATGGATGGACAGGCAGGAAGACGGACAGATGGACGGATGGAAGGACAGATGGACACAGACAGAAAGAGCCTCGTGTGACCTGGTGAGTTATCACTCTTCGTATTTACTCAGCTGTGAGAGGTAGCCATGGCAACTGACCAACAGTGTGTTGGTGTTTGCTTTTTCAGGGTTGCTAACACTAACCCTAAATCTGTGGATGTTTCCTCTGACCCACCAAGTTACTAACACTAACCCTGACCCTACAACCAGAGACACTGACCCATTAAGGACTGTCACCAGTGAGTCTTGTCCATAGACATCCTGGCACCATGACATCATTGACCCTCCGGTATAGGGAAGTATTGATCTGATCCTGTTCCGGTGTTTAACACTAGCTTGTCTGTTGCGCTGCTAGCCATGAAGAACTCCCTCCTGCTCATTCTGCTATGTTATTCAACTTCATTTGTTAGCAGATAAATCATTAGCACAGTGTTTTAAATGACTACACTTCTTATTTTCTCTACTTAATTCTTTCTCCATCACTCTTTTGGCTTTTGAAACTATTATGGTTTACTAATATTGTTAAAACCCCCGAACCTTTCCCTATCTTATTATTTCTTTCCCTCTTTTTCTTGTCCGAGCTCTTTCTCTCATTCTAACTCAGGCTTTCTGAGCGGTGACCAAGGACTAAGACACTTGAGCACTTTGCTTTCTGATGCCAATTAAATCGGGCAGAGTGAGATAGCGAGAGAGAGAGAGAAAGGGAGAAAGGGAGAGACTGAGAGAGATAGAGACATTGAAGGAGAGAGACAGAGAAAGAGAGGGAGATCATTTTGTCTCGTTTTAAACCATTGGAGAATGATCACATTGTAACCCGCACTAAGCTCTACATATGAATCATGCCTCACATTACTGTCACACACACACACACACACAAAAAACGCACACATACTTTTGTGCTCACCTATAGTATTTGTGTCCAGAAGATGGCAGTCCTGCGCAGTATAAAGCTGTTTGTAGACTGGCACCAGACACTGTGTGAGTCACAAACATATTAATACTACTGTTCTTCTTCTCTCTCTTTCCCCACACTTTATCTCTCTGTCTCTCTTTCCCCACACTTTCTCTGTCTCTCTCTCCCCACACTTTCTCTGTCTCTCTTTCCCCACACTTTATCTCTCTCTCTTTCCCCACACTTTCTCTGTCTCTCTCTCTTTCCCCACACTTTCTCTGTCTCTCTCTCTTTCCCCACACTTTATCTCTCTCTATCTCTCTCTCTTTCCCCACACTTTATCTCTCTCTCTTTCCCCACACTTTCTCTGTCTCTCTCTCTTTCCCCACACTTTATCTCTCTCTATCTCTCTCTCTTTCCCCACACTTTATCTCTCTCTCTCTCTTTCCCCACACTTTATCTGTCTCTCTCTCCCCACACTTTATCTGTCTCTCTCTCTTTCCCCACACTTTATCTGTCTCTCTCTCTTTCCCCACACTTTATCTGTCTCTCTCTCTTTCCCCACACTTTCTCTGTCTCTCTCTCTTTCCCCACACTTTATCTCTCTGTCTCTCTTTCCCCACACTTTCTCTGTCTCTCTCTCTTTCCCCACACTTTATCTCTCTCTATCTCTCTCTCTTTCCCCACACTTTATCTCTCTCTCTCTCTTTCCCCACACTTTCTCTGTCTCTCTCTCTTTCCCCACACTTTATCTCTCTGTCTCTCTTTCCCCACACTTTCTCTGTCTCTCTCTCTTTCCCCACACTTTCTCTGTCTCTCTCTCTTTCCCCACACTTTCTCTGTCTCTCTCTCTTTCCCCACACTTTATCTCTCTCTCTCTCTTTCCCCACACTTTATCTCTCTCTCTCTCTTTCCCCACACTTTATCTGTCTCTCTCTCTCTCTTTCCCCACACTTTATCTGTCTCTCTCTCTCTCTTTCCCCACACTTTCTCTGTCTCTCTCTCTTTCCCCACACTTTATCTGTCTCTCTCTCTTTCCCCACACTTTATCTGTCTCTCTCTCTTTCCCCACACTTTATCTGTCTCTCTCTCTTTTCCCCACACTTTATCTGTCTCTCTCTCTTTCCCCACACTTTATCTGTCTCTCTCTCTTTCCCCACACTTTATCTGTCTCTCTCTCTTTCCCCACACTTTCTCTGTCTCTCTCTCTTTCCCCACACTTTATCTGTCTCTCTCTCTTTCCCCACACTTTATCTGTCTCTCTCTCTTTCCCCACACTTTATCTGTCTCTCTCTCTTTCCCCACACTTTATCTGTCTCTCTCTCTTTCCCCACACTTTATCTGTCTCTCTCTCTTTCCCCACACTTTCTCTGTCTCTCTCTCTTTCCCCACACTTTATCTCTCTCTCTCTCTTTCCCCACACTTTATCTGTCTCTCTCTCTTTCCCCACACTTTATCTGTCTCTCTCTCTTTCCCCACACTTTCTCTGTCTCTCTCTCTTTCCCCACACTTTATCTGTCTCTCTCTCTTTCCCCACACTTTATCTGTCTCTCTCTCTTTCCCCACACTTTCTCTGTCTCTCTCTCTTTCCCCACACTTTCTCTGTCTCTCTCTCTTTCCCCACACTTTCTCTGTCTCTCTCTCTTTCCCCACACTTTCTCTGTCTCTCTCTCTTTCCCCACACTTTCTCTGTCTCTCTCTCTTTCCCCACACTTTCTCTGTCTCTCTCTCTTTCCCCACACTTTCTCTGTCTCTCTCTCTTTCCCCACACTTTCTCTGTCTCTCTCTCTTTCCCCACACTTTCTCTGTCTCTCTCTCTTTCCCCACACTTTATCTGTCTCTCTCTCTTTCCCCACACTTTCTCTGTCTCTCTCTCTTTCCCCACACTTTATCTGTCTCTCTCTCTTTCCCCACACTTTCTCTGTCTCTCTCTCTTTCCCCACACTTTATCTGTCTCTCTCTCTTTCCCCACACTTTCTCTGTCTCTCTCTCTTTCCCCACACTTTCTCTGTCTCTCTCTCTTTCCCCACACTTTCTCTGTCTCTCTCTCTTTCCCCACACTTTATCTGTCTCTCTCTCTTTCCCCACACTTTCTCTGTCTCTCTCTCTTTCCCCACACTTTCTCTGTCTCTCTTTCCCCACACTTTCTCTGTCTCTCTCTCTTTCCCCACACTTTCTCTGTCTCTCTCTCTTTCCCCACACTTTCTCTGTCTCTCTCTCTTTCCCCACACTTTCTCTGTCTCTCTCTCTTTCCCCACACTTTATCTGTCTCTCTCTCTTTCCCCACACTTTCTCTGTCTCTCTCTCTTTCCCCACACTTTATCTGTCTCTCTCTCTTTCCCCACACTTTCTCTGTCTCTCTTTCCCCACACTTTCTCTGTCTCTCTCTCTTTCCCCACACTTTCTCTGTCTCTCTCTCTTTCCCCACACTTTCTCTGTCTCTCTCTCTTTCCCCACACTTTATCTGTCTCTCTCTCTTTCCCCACACTTTCTCTGTCTCTCTCTCTTTCCCCACACTTTATCTGTCTCTCTCTCTTTCCCCACACTTTCTCTGTCTCTCTTTCCCCACACTTTCTCTGTCTCTCTCTCTTTCCCCACACTTTCTCTGTCTCTCTCTCTTTCCCCACACTTTCTCTGTCTCTCTCTCTTTCCCCACACTTTCTCTGTCTCTCTCTCTTTCCCCACACTTTCTCTGTCTCTCTCTCTTTCCCCACACTTTCTCTGTCTCTCTCTCTTTCCCCACACTTTCTCTGTCTCTCTCTCTTTCCCCACACTTTCTCTGTCTCTCTCTCTTTCCCCACACTTTCTCTGTCTCTCTCTCTTTCCCCACACTTTATCTGTCTCTCTCTCTTTCCCCACACTTTCTCTGTCTCTCTCTCTTTCCCCACTATCTGTCTTATCTTGTCAACTCTACGTCTCTTCTCCCCACACTTTATCTGTCTCTCTCTCTTTCCCCACACTTTCTCTGTCTCTCTCTCTTTCCCCACACTTTCTCTGTCTCTCTCTCTTTCCCCACACTTTCTCTGTCTCTCTCTCTTTCCCCACACTTTATCTGTCTCTCTCTCTTTCCCCACACTTTCTCTGTCTCTCTCTCTTTCCCCACACTTTCTCTGTCTCTCTCTCTTTCCCCACACTTTCTCTGTCTCTCTCTCTTTCCCCACACTTTCTCTGTCTCTCTCTCTTTCCCCACACTTTATCTGTCTCTCTCTCTTTCCCCACACTTTCTCTGTCTCTCTCTCTTTCCCCACACTTTCTCTGTCTCTCTCTCTTTCCCCACACTTTATCTCTCTCTCTTTCCCCACACTTTATCTGTCTCTCTCTCTTTCCCCACACTTTATCTGTCTCTCTCTCTTTCCCCACACTTTATCTGTCTCTCTCTTTCCCCACACTTTCTCTCTCTCTCTCTTCCCCACACTTTATCTCTCTCTCTTTCCCCACACTTTATCTGTCTCTCTCTCTTTCCCCACACTTTCTATCTCTCTCTCTTTCCCCACACTTTATCTGCTCTCTCTCTTTCCCCACACTTTATCTCTCTCTCTTTCCCCACACTTTATCTCTCTCTCTTTCCCCACACTTTATCTCTCTCTCTTTCCCCACACTTTATCTCTCTCTCTCTTTCCCCACACTTTATCTCTCTCTCTTTCCCCACACTTTATCTCTCTCTCTTTCCCCACACTTTATCTCTCTCTCTTTCCCCACACTTTATCTCTCTCTCTCTTTCCCCACACTTTATCTCTCTCTCTCTCTTTCCCCACACTTTATCTGTCTCTCTCTCTTTCCCCACACTTTATCTGTCTCTCTCTCTTTCCCCACACTTTATCTGTCTCTCTCTCTTTCCCCACACTTTATCTCTCTCTCTTTCCCCACACTTTATCTCTCTCTCTTTCCCCACACTTTATCTGTCTCTCTCTCTTTCCCCACACTTTCTCTGTCTCTCACTCTTTCCCCACACTGTATCTGTCTCTCTCTCTTTCCCCACACTTTCTCTGTCTCTCTCTCTTTCCCCACACTTTCTCTGTCTCTCTCTCTTTCCCCACACTTTCTCTGTCTCTCTCTCTTTCCCCACACTTTCTCTGTCTCTCTCTCTTTCCCCACACTTTCTCTGTCTCTCTCTCTTTCCCCACACTTTCTCTGTCTCTCTCTCTTTCCCCACACTTTCTCTGTCTCTCTCTCTTTCCCCACACTTTCTCTGTCTCTCACTCTTTCCCCACACTGTATCTGTCTCTCTCTCTTTCCCCACACTTTCTCTGTCTCTCTCTCTTTCCCCACACTTTCTCTGTCTCTCTCTCTTTCCCCACACTTTCTCTGTCTCTCTCTCTTTCCCCACACTTTCTCTGTCTCTCTCTCTTTCCCCACACTTTCTCTGTCTCTCTCTCTTTCCCCACACTTTCTCTGTCTCTCTCTCTTTCCCCACACTTTCTCTGTCTCTCTCTCTTTCCCCACACTTTATCTGTCTCTCTCTCTTTCCCCACACTTTCTCAGTCTCTCACTCTTTCCCCACACTGTATCTGTCTCTCTCTCTTTCCCCACACTTTCTCTGTCTCTCTCTCTTTCCCCACACTTTATCTGTCTCTCTCTCTTTCCCCACACTTTATCTGTCTCTCTCTCTTTCCCCACACTTTCTCTGTCTCTCTCTCTTTCCCCACACTTTCTCTGTCTCTCTCTCTTTCCCCACACTTTCTCTGTCTCTCTCTCTTTCCCCACACTTTCTCTGTCTCTCTCTCTTTCCCCACACTTTCTCTGTCTCTCTCTCTTTCCCCACACTTTATCTGTCTCTCTCTCTTTCCCCACACTTTCTCTGTCTCTCTCTCTTTCCCCACACTTTATCTGTCTCTCTCTCTTTCCCCACACTTTCTCTGTCTCTCTCTCTTTCCCCACACTTTATCTGTCTCTCTCTCTTTCCCCACACTTTCTCTGTCTCTCTCTCTTTCCCCACACTTTATCTGTCTCTCTCTCTTTCCCCACACTTTCTCTGTCTCTCTCTCTTTCCCCACACTTTCTCTGTCTCTCTCTCTTTCCCCACACTTTCTCTGTCTCTCTCTCTTTCCCCACACTTTCTCTGTCTCTCTCTCTTTCCCCACACTTTCTCTGTCTCTCTCTCTTTCCCCACACTTTATCTGTCTCTCTCTCTTTCCCCACACTTTCTCTGTCTCTCACTCTTTCCCCACACTTTATCTGTCTCTCTCTCTTTCCCCACACTTTCTCTGTCTCTCTCTCTTTCCCCACACTTTATCTGTCTCTCTCTCTTTCCCCACACTTTATCTGTCTCTCTCTCTTTCCCCACACTTTCTCTGTCTCTCTCTCTTTCCCCACACTTTCTCTGTCTCTCTCTCTTTCCCCACACTTTCTCTGTCTCTCTCTCTTTCCCCACACTTTCTCTGTCTCTCTCTCTTTCCCCACACTTTCTCTGTCTCTCTCTCTTTCCCCACACTTTCTCTGTCTCTCTCTCTTTCCCCACACTTTCTCTGTCTCTCTCTCTTTCCCCACACTTTCTCTGTCTCTCTCTCTTTCCCCACACTTTCTCTGTCTCTCTCTCTTTCCCCACACTTTCTCTGTCTCTCACGCTTTCCCCACACTTTATCTGTCTCTCACTCTTTCCCCACACTTTATCTGTCTCTCTCTCTTTCCCCACACTTTCTCTGTCTCTCTCTCTTTCCCCACACTTTCTCTGTCTCTCTCTCTTTCCCCACACTTTCTCTGTCTCTCTCTCTTTCCCCACACTTTCTCTGTCTCTCTCTCTTTCCCCACACTTTCTCTGTCTCTCTCTCTTTCCCCACACTTTCTCTGTCTCTCTCTCTTTCCCCACACTTTCTCTGTCTCTCTCTCTTTCCCCACACTTTCTCTGTCTCTCTCTCTTTCCCCACACTTTCTCTGTCTCTCTCTCTTTCCCCACACTTTCTCCGTCTCTCTCTCTTTCCCCACACTTTCTCTGTCTCTCTCTCTTTCCCCACACTTTCTCTGTCTCTCTCTCTCTCTCTCTTTCCCCACACTTTCTCTGTCTCTCTCTGTCTGTCTCTCTCTCTCTTTCCCCACACTTTCTCTGTCTCTCTCTGTCTGTCTCTCTCGCTCTTCAATTTCAATTTCAATTTATGGGGCTTTATTGTCATGGGAAACATATGTTAACATTGCCAAAGCAAGTGAAGTAGATAATATACAAAAGTGAAATAAACATAAATATGGGTTGTATTTACAATGGTGTTTGTTCTTCACTGGTTGCCCATTTTCTTGTGGCAACAGGTCACAAATCTTGCTGCTGTAATTACACACTGCGTTATTTCCCAATTTATATGGGAGTTTATCAAAATTTGATTTGTTTTCGAATTCTTTGTGGGTCTGTGTAATCTGAGGGAAAAATGTGTCTCTAATATGGTCATATATTTGGCAGGAGGTTAGGAAGTGCAGCTCAGTTTCCACCTCATTTTGTGGGCAGTGTGCACATAGCCTGTCTTCTCTTGAGAGCCAGGTCTGCCTACGGCGGCGTTTCTCAATAGCAAGACTATGCTCACTGAGTCTGTACATAGTCAAAGCCTTCTTTAAGTTTGCGAATATCAGTGTTCTGCCATGGCCAGCGAAGAGCCCGGATCTCAATCTCATTGAGCACGTCTGGGACCTGTTGGATCGGAGGGTGAGGACTAGGGCCATTCCCCCCAGAAAGTCCGGGAACTTGCAGGTGCCTTGGTGGAAGAGTGGGGTAACATCTCACAGCAAGAACTGGCAAATCTGGTGCAGTCCATGAGGAGGGGATGCACTGCAGTACTTAATGCAGCTGGTGGCCACACCAGATACTGACTGTTACTTTTGATTTTGACACACCCCCCTTTGTTCAGGGACACATTATTCAATTTCTGTTAGTCACAACTTGTTCAGTTTATGTTGAATGTTGAATCGGTTCATTCAAATATTTACACATGTTAAGTTTGCTGAAAATAAACGCAGTTGACAGTGAGAGGATGTTTATTTTTTTGCTGAGTTTAGTAGTTGGGGAAATGTGACTCCCATTAACAGCAACTAATACAACAACATTAATGAGAATAATAATACATTAAAGCAGTAGCAGTAGACCAGTATCAACATGACTGAGAAGACACATGACATGGTATGAAAGACAAAACAAAAGTAAATGGGAAATATTATTGACTTTACGTTTCACTTTCACTGGCTGTGGCAGGAGGACAGATATTGTGGCAGGAGGACACATATTGTGGCAGGAGGACACATATTGTGGCAGGAGGACACATATTGTGGCAGGAGGACACATATTTGGCTGCCAAAACTGCACATTTCTTTTTATAGTTTCACATTCCTTGAACTGAATGACAACTTTGGGAAAGAAAGATTCTCTTAGTTCTGAGTATTTGTCACAGTGTAATAGTGAATGCAGCTCTGTCTCTACCTCTCCCCTGGAGCAGAGTGAGCACAGCCTCTCTGGGCAGCCCGGTTTGTCTGTGACGACCCGGTCTCTTTGGCCAGACTGTCCTCTCTGGGCAGCCCGGTTTGTCTGTGATGACTAATCTCTATGGCCAGACTGTCCTCTCTGGGCAGCCAGGTTTGTCTGTGATGACCCGGTCTCTTTGGCCAGACTTTCCTCTCTGGGCAGCCCGGTTTGTCTGTGACGACCCGGTCTCTTTGGCCAGACTGTCCTCTCTGGGCAGCCAGGTTTGTCTGTGACGACTAATCTCTTTGGCCAGACTGTCCTCTCTGGGCAGCCAGGTTTGTCTGTGACGACCCGGTCTCTTTGGCCAGACTGTCCTCTCTGGGCAGCCAGGTTTGTCTGTGATGACCCGGTCTCTTTGGCCAGACTGTCCTCTCTGGGCAGCCCGGTTTGTCTGTGATGACCCGGTCTCTATGGCCAGACTGTCCTCTCTGGGCAGCCAGGTTTGTCTGTGACGACCCGGTCTCTTTGGCCAGACTGTCCTCTCTGGGCAGCCAGGTTTGTCTGTGACGACCCGGTCTCTTTGGCCAGACTGTCCTCTCTGGGCAGCCCGGTTTGTCTGTGACGACCCGGTCTCTATGGCCAGACTGTCCTCTCTGGGCAGCCAGGTTTGTCTGTGACGACCCGGTCTCTTTGGCCAGACTGTGCTCTCTGGGCAGCCCGGTTTGTCTGTGACGACCCGGTCTCTATGGCCAGACTGTCCTCTCTGGGCAGCCAGGTTTGTCTGTGACGACTAATCTCTATGGCCAGACTGTCCTCTCTGGGCAGCCAGGTTTGTCTGTGACGACTAATCTCTATGGCCAGACTGTCCTCACTGAGTCTGTATCTAGTCAGTGTTTTCCTCAGTTTTCTATCAGTCACAGTGGTCAGATAGTCTGCCACGATTTACTGTCTGTTTAGAGCCAAATAGCATTCAAGTTTACTTACTTTCCAATAGATTACATATTAACATTTTTGCTTTGGATTATTTGCCCAGATTTTCTGAGTGCTTTCCTGAGGCTCTATGGGGTTGGTTTGGGTTAGTGAACTGAGCCTCAGAATCAGCTGGTTGAGGGGACTCTTCTCTTGTTTCACCCCATACTTCTCTGCCATATAGAGCAACTGGTTGTATAAGTGATAGGAACATTTTGAGCCAGATTCTAATTGGAATTTCGATTTCAATGTTCTTTTTAATGGCATAGAATGCCATTCTTGCTTTGTCACAGCTCGTTCACCGCCATGCGAAAGCTCCCTGCGTTGCTGATATTTAGTCCCAGATATGTGTCGTTTTTGGTGTGTTCTAATACAACTTTGTCCAAATAGTACAATTTATGTACAGTACATCTGTGATCCTTATTTCCGCACCTCTTTTGGAATATCATTCTATTAACTGTCGGAGCCCAGGTCTGACAGAACCTGTGGTTAACTGTCGGAGCCCAGGTCTGACAGAACCTGTGGTTAACTGTCGGAGCCCAGGTCTGACAGAACCTGTGGTTAACTGTCGGAGCCCAGGTGTGACAGAACCTGTCGTTAACTGTCGGAGCCCAGGTCTGACAGAACCTGTGGTTAACTGTCGGAGCCCAGGTCTGACAGAACCTGTGGTTAACTGTCGGAGCCCAGGTCTGACAGAACCTGTGATTAACGGTCAGAGCCCAGGTCTGACAGAACCTGTGGTTAACTGTCGGAGCCCAGGTCTGACAGAACCTGTGGTTAACGGTCAGAGCCCAGGTCTGACAGAACCTGTGGTTAACTGTCGGAGCCCAGGTCTGACAGAACCTGTGGTTAACGGTCAGAGCCCAGGTCTGACAGAACCTGTGGTTAACGGTCAGAGCCCAGGTCTGACAGAACCTGTGGTTAACTGTCGGAGCCCAGGTCTGACAGAACCTGTGGTTAACTGTCGGAGCCCAGGTCTGACAGAACCTGTGGTTAACGGTCAGAGCCCAGGTCTGACAGAACCTGTGGTTAACTGTCGGAGCCCAGGTCTGACAGAACCTGTGGTTAACGGTCAGAGCCCAGGTCTGACAGAACCTGTGGTTAACTGTCGGAGCCCAGGTCTAACAGAACCTGTGGTTAACGGTCAGAGCCCAGGTCTGACAGAACCTGTGGTTAACGGTCAGAGCCCAGGTCTGACAGAACCTGTGGTTAACTGTCGGAGCCCAGGTCTGACAGAACCTGTGCAGATGATCTCGGTGTTGCTGTAGCCCATCCTTAGAACCTTGTGTTCATCAACGACATGAAGTCATCTGCTATTTATGATACTGCTGAGAATTTTGCCCAAGTTGCTGTTAATTAAAATTCCTCTGGAATTATTTGGGTCAAATTTGTCTGTGTTTTTATAGATTGGTTTGATCAATCCTTGGTTCCAAATATCGTGGAAAATACCTGCAGTGAGGATAATGGTGAAGAGTTTGAGTATAGCCAATTCGAGTTTGTGGTTTTTAAATGTGATTATTTAATTTAAAATACCATCAGCAGCACAGGCCTTTTTGGGTTGTAGAGTGCATCATTTTTTCAATAATTCTTGTTCTGTAATTGGGCTATCCACAGGATTCTGATCGTCTTTGACCACTGAGTCAAGGATTTGTAATTTGTCTAGTATATTGTGTTGTTCTGGACTCTTTGTTATATTGCTGTAGAGGTTTGCAAAGTGATTTCTCCTCATATCCCCATTTTGGATAGCCAGTTCATCATAATGAGGTTTGTTTCATTTATTCAAATTCTCCCAGAAGGAGTTTGATTCTATGGGTTTCTCAATTCCATCTAATTAATTTCTAATGTGGTGTTCCTTTTTGGTTCTTAGGGTGTTTGTATTGCTTCAGTGTTTCCCCATAATGAAGGCTTATATTTTTGTTAAAAATTAAGTTTATGTTCCAAATGGCTAAATGTACATTGTCATTGCTGTAAGACAACATTAAGGCTAAAAAGTTGTCAATGAGGGATTGTATTTTTTGTCTATTAATGGTATATTTGGTACATTTCTGTACTGTTTGCATTCCATCTATAGGCCTGTTTATTTATCTCTCTCTCTCTCTCTCTCTCTCTCTCTCTCTCTCTCTCTCTCTCTCTCTCTCTCTCTCTCTCTCTCTCTCTCTCTCTCTCTCTCTCTCTCTCCCTCTCTCCCTCTCTCTCTCTCTCTCTCTCTCTCTCTCTCTCTCTCTCTCTCTCTCTCTCTCTCTCTCTCTCTCTCTCTCTCTCTCTCTCTCTCTCTCTCTCTCTCTCTCTCTCTCTCTCCTCTCTCTCTCTCTCTCTCTCTCTCTCTCTCTCTCTCTCTCTCTCTCTCTCTCTCTCTCTCTCTCCACCCCTGCTCTACCTCAATCAACACACATCATGCACATTCCATAGATTCTTTCATGGGGTAAACCCATTTAGTAAGGGTGATCTGGTCTGTGTCAAGTGTAGTGTGTGATTGATGCTCGTTGCAGAAGATAACAATGGTTTACATGTTTCAGATATCAGTAGCAGTAATTACCAGGAAAGCTGGAGGATGGTGTTGAGTACAGCGCATTTCAAACGAGCTGCTCTGTGTGGTTGTGTGGTCTGAGATATAACACTGTTTCATCTGCCTGTATCTGAAACATGTCCTACTTGTATAAACTGGACAGAACACACACCCTTACTAAATTGGTTTGCCCCATAGAGGAATCTAAAGAACGTGTGTGTGTGTGTGTGTGTGTGTGTGTGTGTGTGTGTGTGTGTGTGTGTGTGTGTGTGTGTGTGTGTGTGTGTGTGTGTGTGTGTGTGTGTGTGTGTGTGTGTGTGTGTGTGTGTGTGTGTGTGTGTGTGTGTGTGTGACTCACCCTATCAAATCAAAATCAAATCCCATTTTATTGGTTGCGTACACATGTTTTGCAGCTGTTATCGCGGGTGTAGTGAAATGCTTGTGTTTCTAGCTCCAACAGTGCAGTAAAACCTAACAATACATAACAATACACTCAAGTCCCCAAAATAAAAAGAAAGGAATTAACAAATATATAAATATTTGAACGAGCAAATTCAGAGTCCATAATATAAATATACTGTGTATGTATATGATGATGTATAGACAGTATGGACCAGTATATGAACAAGTGAACAGCAGTAGGATGAGCCTTGACTAGAATACAGTATATACATATAAAGTGGGTAAAACAGTATGTAAACACTATTAAAGTAACCAGTGTTCAATGACTATGTACATAGGGCAGCAGTCTCTAAGGTGCAGGGTAGAGTACCGGGTGGTAGCCGGGTAGTAACAGTGACTGAAGTTCAGGCCAGGGTAGTGGGTGGAGGCCGGCTAATGGTGACTATTTAACAGTCTGATGGCCTGGAGATAGAACCTGTTTCTCAGTCTCTCGGTCCCAGCTTTGTTGCACCTGTACTGTCTCCCCCTTAGATGTCAGCGGGGTTAACAGGCCGTGGCTCGGGCGGCTGAGGTCCTTGATGATCTTCTTGGCCTTCCTGTGACACTTGGTGCTGTAGATGTCCTGGAGGGCAGGGAGTGTGATTCCGGTGATGCGTTGGGCTGATCACACTACACTCTGGAGAGCCCTGCGGTTGCGGACGTTGCAGTTGCCGTGCGGGGATTTAATGCAGCCCGCCAGGAGGCTCTCAGTGGCCCCTAAGTGAGAGACTTAGAAAGTCCAGGACCCATTAGAAAGTCCAGGACCCATTAGAAAGTCCAGGACCCATTAGAAAGTCCAGGACCTATTAGAAAGTCCAGGACCCATTAGAAAGTCCAGGACCCATTAGAAAGTCCAGGACCCATTAGAAAGTCCAGGACCCATTAGAAAGTCCAGGACCCATTAGAAAGTCCAGGACCCAGTCGCACAGGGCGGGGTTCAGACCCAGGGCCCTGAACTTAGTGATGAGTTGAGCTGTAGTCAATGAACAGCATTTTTATATAGGTATTCCTCTTGTCCAGATGGGATAGGGCAGTGTGCAGTGAGATTTACATCTGTATGCAAATTGCAGTAGGTCTAGGGTGTCAGGTAAGGTGGGGGTAATATGATCCTTAACTAGCCTCTCATTAATCCAACATTGCATGTCTGTCGTATGGTGTGTTTTTGCATTTGTGTTAAGTTTAGTTTAGTTTATTAGGATTCCCATTAGCTACTGCACATGCAGCAGCTACTCTTCTTACACCATCTTTGTTTGCATCTGTCTGTCAGCTTCTGTGTGTCAGAGAGTGAAATCAACAGGCTAGCAGGACTTTGGTATTTTAGTGAATAGAGAGCGTGTGAAAGTGTTGCTTTGCTAATCTGTTCAGGAGAAATTAGGAGGTTTGTTCCATACAGTATCTCTCTCTCTCTCTCTCTCTCTCTCTCTCTCTCTCTCTCTCTCTCTCTCTCTCTCTCTCTCTCTCTCTCTCTCTCTCTCTCTCTCTCTCTCTCTCTCTCTCTCTCTCTCTCTCTCTCTCGCTCTCTCGCTCTCTCTCTCTCCCCTACCTCTCTATCACTTCTTCCCTCTCTCTCTTTCTCCCCCCACCTTACACTCTCTATATCTCTCTCTCTAGTGGTTAGAGCGTTGGGCCTGTAACCGAAAGGTTGCTGGATCAAATCCCAGAGCTGACAAGGTAAACATCTGTTGTTCTGCCCCTGAGCAAGGCAGTTAACCCCACTGTTCCCCGGGCGCTGTGGATGTCTGATTCATAGGGGTTGGGTTAAATGCGGAAGACACATTTCAGTTGAAGGCATTCAGTTGTACAACTGACTAGTTATCCCCCTTTCCCCTTGCCCTTTCTCTCTCTCTCTCCCTCCATGCTCAGAGCGTGATACGTGCAGCTACAAGCCGTTACATTCTAACGTAATGGTGACAGTTTGGAGAGGCATTTCCTTGGTTGTCAGTTAAAAGGATGGGATTTCCACTGGAAAGATTAGCACATACATTTGTGTGAGAGAAGGGGGAAAAAGAGCAAGAGGGGGGGGACAGAGAGAGAGAGAGAGAGGGGTCACAGCTCCAGCCCCTACAGACCTGGGGGAATCCAGTGGAAGCGGTGATGGAAAAAGTGCTCTGAGTGTTTCCAGGAAGGAAAGAGGTTAAGAACACACAGACAGCGCCGACCTCTGACCCCTGATTAGCCGAGCGTAACGTTGCGTAGTCGCTAAGTGTCTCCCTGTGACATCATCATTCCACGGACTGACTGATTGACTGAGCATGGGACTGAACAGAAGGAATGAAGGTTTCTTCTCACAGTGCAGGATTGACTTCAGTAGGGAGAAAACTGGAAGGTACTACCTGAACCCAATATGAACACCAATTTCTTTCGTTTTTATTGAAAAACTTTGTAAAAAAATTTGCTATGACTCTGAACTGCAATATGTTTGTATGTTGTCAGGTTATTGTACATGTTCAGGTAGATTCTCAGTTATTAAAAGTTTGAGTCTGTTTCATGCCTCTTGAACATGACCCTAATACAGATGGATCAATGGTTGTGTGTGTGTGTGTGTGTGTGTGTGTGTGTGTGTGTTGTGTGTGTGTGTGTGTGTGTGTGTGTGTGTGTGTGTGTGTGTGTGTGTGTGTGTGTGTGCGTGTGTGTGTGTGTGTGTGTGTGTGTGTGTGGGTGTGTGTGTGTGTGTGTGTGTGTGTGTGTGTGTGTGTGTGTGTGTGTGTGTGTGTGTGTGTGTGTGTGTGTGTGTGTGTGTGTGTGTGTGTGTGTGTGTGTGTGTGTGTGTGTGTGTGTGTGTGGACATACAGTACCAGTCAAAAGTTTTAGAACACCTACTCATTCAAGGGTTTGTCTTTATTTTTACTAATTTCTACATTGTGGAGTAATAGTGTAGACATCAAAACTATGAAATAAAACATATGGAATCATGTAATAACTGAAAAAGTGTTAAACAAATATATGTTTTATTAGAGATTCTTCAAATAGCCACCTTTTGCCTTGATGACAGCTTTGCACACTCTTGGAATTATCTCAACCCGCTTCACCTGGAATGCTTTTCCAACGGTCTTGAAGGGGTTCCCACATATGCTGAGCACCTATTGGCTGCAGTCCAACTCATCCCAAACCATCTCAATTGGGTTGAGGTCGGGTGATTGTGCAGGCCAGGTCATCTGATGCACCACTCCATCACTCTCCTTCTTGGTAAAATAGCCCGTATACAGCCTGGAAGTGTGTTGAGTCATTGTACTGTTGAAAACAAATGATAGTCCCACTAAGCGTAAACCAGATGGGATGGCTTATTGCTGCAGAATGCTGTGGTAGCCATGCTGTTTAAGTGTGCCTTGAATTCTAAATAAATCACTGACAGTGTCACAAGCAAAGCAGCAGCACACCATCACACCTCATCCTCCATGCTTCATGGTGGGAACCACACATGCGGAGATCGTCTGTTCACCTTCTCTGCGTCTCACAAAGACATAGCATTTGGATCCAAAAATCTCAAATGTCCACCGGTCTAATGTCCATTGATTGTGTTTCTTGGCCCAGGTAAGTCTCTTCCTCTCATTGGTGTCCATTAGTAGTGGTTTCTTTGCAGCAATTCGACCATGAAGGCCTGATTCACACAGTCTCCTCTGAACGGTTGATGTTGAGATGTGTCTGTCACTTGAACTCTGTGAAGCATTTATTTGGGCTGCAATTTCTGAGGCTGGTAACTCTAATGAACTTATACTCTGCAGCAGGTAACTCTGGGTCTTCCTTTCCTGTGGCAGTTCTCATGAGAGCCAGTTTCATTATAGAGCTTGATGGTTTTTGAGACTGCAGTTGATATCAGAACTCAGGATAAGACCCAGATGCAGACAGCTAGAGTCACAGATGTTTATTGACCCAAACGTGGGGCAGTCGAAAGACAGGTTAAAGGCAGGCAGAGGTCCGTAATCCAGGGCAGAGTCAATAAGGTACAGAACAGCAGGCAGGCTCAGGGTCAGGACAGGCAGAGGTTCGTAAACGGGTCAGAGTCAGGCAAGTACAAAACGGCAGGCAGACTCGGGGTCAAGGCAGGCAGAATGGTCAGAACCGGGGAAACTAGGAACCAGAACTTGAGAAAGCAGGGAGACAGGAAAACATACTGGTAAGACCTGACTAGACAAGATAACAGACAAACAGAGAACACAGGTATAAATGCACTGGGGATAATGGCGAAGATGGACGACACCTGGAGGGGTGTGGAGACACGCACAAAGACAGGTGAAATAGATCAGGGTGTAACACATTCAAAGTCTTGAAATTTTCCAGATTGACTGACCTTCAATGATGGACTGTCATTTCTCTTTGCTTATTTGAGCTTTTCTTGCCATATATGGACTTGGTCTTTTACCAAATAGGGCTGACTTCTGTACACCACTCCTACCTTGTCACAACACAACTGATTGGTTCAAACACATTACGAAGGAAAGAAATTCCACAAATACATTTTTAACAAGGCACAACTGTTAATTGAAATGTATTCCAGGTGACTACCTCATAAAGCTGGTTGAGAGAATGCCAAGAGTGTGCAAAGCTGTCATCAAGGCAACGAGTGTCTACTTTGAAGAATCTCAAAAATAAAATATATTTGGATATGTTTAACACTTTTCTGGCTACTAGATGATTCCATATGTGTTATTTCATAGTTTTGATGTCTTCACTATTATTCTGCAATGTAGAAAATAGTAAAATTAAAGAAAAACCTTGGAATGAGTAGGTGTGTCCAAACTTTTAACTGCTACTGTAAATGTCATGTTGGCTTGAATCATGAATTCATGAAGTGACACACTGGTGTCTTGATCCGTCAGCTTACACGGTGGCCTTGTAATTTGTGGGTTGTTGCGCAGAAGGTTATGAGTTTGAGTCCCACTCGACACAGAACAGAAGGCAAATATTTTACATATTATCATGAAATGCATTTGAATACCTGTAACTCATGTTTAAACTTTTGTCTGATCCTCTCCACGCCCCTCCCCCCACCCCCCTCTCTCTCCCTCTCAATTAAATTACATTCAAAGGGCTTTATTGGAATGGGAAACATATGTGTCTCTCTCTTACACACACACACACACACACACTCAACCTCACAAAGAGAATTGAGTACTTTGTTATGTTTCTGTCACCAAACCCTGCCTGTGATCTTCCTCAGTCTGTCCCCTGGCCCCTGATGGTGATGAAGATACAGTATCACAGAGATTCCTCACACAAAGCCAGAGTTGTTTGCATATGTGTGTGTGTGTGTGTGTGTGTGTCTGTCCATGTGTGTGTTCATACCTCGTTGAGTGATTTACAGCGGTATGACCCTCAGGTTTCCTGTGAAAGGGTTAATGAGTGTGAGAGATGGAGGTGTGTGTTGCAGGTACTGTAGGTGTGTTTGCTTAACAAGGAAAGGTAGACGATTTCTTACCTTGACACTTACCTCTCACTGAAACCAGGGGCCCACTGAGAGGTGTGTGTGTGTGTGTGTGTGTGTGTGTGTGTGTGTGTGTGTGTGTGTGTGTGTGTGTGTGTGTGTGTGTGTGTGTGTGTGTGTGTGTGTGTGTGTGTGTGTGTGTGTGTGTGTGTGTGTGTGTGTGTGTGTGTGTGTGTGTGCATTTGATACACTACCACCTCTGAGTCACTGATGGCCTTCAGGGGAGTCTAAGGTGATTAATGACTGCAGCTGATTATGAGGTGAGGATAAACGGGCATATGACGGATGAATGTGTGTGTGTGTTGGTTTTTCTGTGTGAGTGTGTGACTGATGAATGGTCGATCCAGCTCGCTAGTATATTCATTTCAAAGTCTTCTCTCTCACCCTCAGGTCTACCTCATCAATCCGTGTTCAATATCGTTTTGAACGGCCAACTTTACATTAAGTCACCATTTTGACATTTTGACACACACTGGATAACTTCTTCGATAACCAGGATATACTCACTGTAGTTCATGTATAGTTGCATGTCATGAACACAAATACATCCAAGTTCCCTGTAACCACACCTGGAATCAAATACTATTTGATATCAGATCAAATACATCCAAGTTCCCTGTAACCACACCTGGAATCAAATACTATTTGATATCAGATCAAATACATCCAAGTTCCCTGTAACCACACCTGGAATCAAATACTATTTGATATCAGATCAAATACATCCAAGTTCCCTGTAACCACACCTGGAATCAAATACTATTTGATATCAGATCAAATACATCCAAGTTCCCTGTAACCACACCTGGAATCAAATACTATTTGATATCAGATCAAATACATCCAAGTTCCCTGTAACCACACCTGAATCAAATACTATTTGATATCAGATCAATACTTGATCTGTGCTTGATTGAAATTTCCTCACTTAATGGACCAATAGAATAGCTCTAAAACGGCAACCCCGCTCATCTGGCACTACAGGCAGGCTAGTGCATACGCTCACAGTATTTGAAAGATTTCGAACAGTATTTGAACCTGGATCTGTTTGTAACTAACACAGTATTTGTGCATTGATCGAGGGGCAATGAAAAATGTCTTTACAGCTCGATATCTTTCAAACTGAGTCCAGTAACCTCTGGCCAGCATAGTTATGTGAGGGGAGTGGGGGCTACGCCTAGGACTACAGTTGGTGTGTGTGTGTCTGTGTTGGTGTGTGTGTGTGTGTGTGTGTGTGTGTGTGTGTGTGTGTGTGTGTGTGTGTGTGTGTGTGTGTGTGTGTGTGTGTGTGTGTGTGTGTGTGTGTGTGTGTGTGTGTGTGTGTATGGTTACCTTCCTAGCTTGTATGTGTGTGTTATCAGGTGGAGGAGACAGGGAGTAATGCTGGAGACAGCTAGCGGGGCCTGTAATCAAAGTGATCCCTCTGCAAACTCATTAGCTCCTGAAATACACCACTACACACATAGAGGGAGGATTGTAACACACACACACACACACACACACACACACACACACACACACACACACACACACACACACACACACACACACACACACACACACACACACACACACACACACACACACACACACACACACACACACACACACACACACACACACACACACTAAGACATATACAGTACATCATATATACTGTAGAAACACAACACATATTACTGATGGCCTATTGTAAGACATAATAGCGAAAGTCACCCGAACTTCTCTTTCAATGACGTGGT
Source organism: Salvelinus alpinus (assembly GCF_045679555.1). Taxonomy (NCBI): domain Eukaryota; kingdom Metazoa; phylum Chordata; class Actinopteri; order Salmoniformes; family Salmonidae; genus Salvelinus; species Salvelinus alpinus. The sequence goes on along the minus strand of NC_092088.1, from coordinate 89,942,509 downwards.
AGGCAGGAAATGCTCAAGTAAGGCAGGCATATTTACAAGCATCAAAATATACACCTTTATGAGTTAACATCTCCATCGGTATACGCTTCCAGAAATAGGCTATAGTAAGTCTTCAGCTCCTAGACAGGACTGTAGTACTGCCTGAGATAGAGACAGTAGTAAGTCTTCAGCTCCTAGACAGGACTATAGTACTGCCTGAGATAGAGACAGTAGTAAGTCTTCAGCTTCTAGACAGGACTGTAGTACTGCCTGAGATAGAGACAGTAGTAAGTCTTCAGCTTCTAGACAGGACTGTAGTACTGCCTGAGATAGAGACAGTAGTAAGTCTTCAGGTCCTAGACAGGACTGTAGTACTGCCTGAGATAGAGACAGTAGTAAGTCTTCAGGTCCTAGACAGGACTGTAGTACTCAATGAGAAAGCGACAGTAGTAAGTCTTAAGGTCCTAGACAGGACTGTAGTACTGCCTGAGATAGAGACAGTAGCAATTCTTCAGCTCCTAGACAGGACTGTAGTACTGCCTGAGACAGAGACAGTAGAAAGTATTCAGGTCCTAGACAGGACTGTAGTACTCAATGAGACAGAGACAGTAGAACGTCTTCAGGTCCTAGACAGGACTGTAGTACTCAATGAGACAGAGACAGTAGAAAGTCTTCAGGTCCTAGACAGGACTGTAATACTCAATGAGACAGAGACAGTGGAAAGTCTTCAGGTCCTAGACAGGACTGGTGTACTCCCTGTAGCCTGGGGAACCACTGAGTCTTTCTATCCAACAATCCCCATGTTGCCCTCCCTCAGGGCACAGGATCTCCAAAGCCACACACACACACACACACACACACACACACACACACACACACACACACACACACACACACACACACACACACACACACACACACACACACACACACACACACACACACACACACACACACACACACACACACACACACACACACACACACACACACACACACACACACACACACACGCAGGCAGGCAGGCAAGGCAAGAGATGGAGAAGGAGAAGGGGCATTTCTGAGTAAAGGAGAGGAAAAGTGAAAGATGGCAAGATGGAGAGAGAGGGAGAGAGAGGGAGAGAGAGGGAGAGAGGGAGAGAGGGAGAGAGAGAGAGAGAGAGAGAGAGAGAGAGAGAGAGAGAGAGAGAGAGAGAGAGAGAGAGAGAGAGAGAGAGAGAGAGAGGCAGGAATGTTAATCCCCTTAATGTGTCTGAGCTCCAGTATGATTAAACTAATTTAATATCAGCCGTGACCAGACACACAGGTCACATTTGATTAAACTAGTTTAATATCAGCCGTGACCAACCACACAGGTCACATTTGATTAAACTAGTTTAATATCAGCCGTGACCAACCACACAGGTCACATTTGATTAAACTAGTTTAATATCAGCCGTGACCAACCACACAGGTCACATTTGATTAAACTAGTTTAATATCAGCCGTGACCAACCACACAGGTCACATTTGATTAAACTAGTTTAATATCAGCCGTGACCAACCACACAGGTCACATTTGATTAAACTAGTTTAATATCAGCCGTGACCAGACACACAGGTCACATTTGATTAAATTAGTTTAATATCAGCCGTGACCAACCACACAGGTCACATTTGATTAAACTAGTTTAATATCAGCCGTGACCAACCACACAGGTCACATTTGATTACACTAGTTTAATATCAGCCGTGACCAACCACACAGGTCACATTTGATTAAACTAGTTTAATATCAGCCGTGACCAACCACACAGGTCACATTTGATTAAACTAGTTTAATATCAGCCGTGACCAGACACACGGGTCACATTTGATTAAACTAGTTTAATATCAGCCGTGACCAACCACACAGGTCACATTTGATTAAACTAGTTTAATATCAGCCGTGACCAACCACACAGGTCACATTTGATTAAACTAGTTTAATATCAGCCGTGACCAGACACACAGGTCACATTTGATTAAATTAGTTTAATATCAGCCGTGACCAGACACACAGGTCACATTTGATTAAACTAGTTTAATATCAGCCGTGACCAGCCACACAGGTCACATTTGATTAAACTAGTTTAATATCAGCCGTGACCAGACACACAGGTCACATTTGATTAAACTAGTTTAATATCAGCCGTGACCAACCACACAGGTCACATTTGATTAAACTAGTTTAATATCAGCCGTGACCAGCCACACAGGTCACATTTGATTAAACTAGTTTAATATCAGCCGTGACCAACCACACAGGTCACATTTGATTAAACTAGTTTAATATCAGCCGTGACCAGATACACAGGTCACATTTGATTAAACTAGTTTAATATCAGCCGTGACCAGATACACAGGTCACATTTGATTAAACTAGTTTAATATCAGCCGTGACCAGCCACACAGGTCACATTTGATTAAACTAGTTTAATATCAGCCGTGACCAGACACACAGGTCACATTTGATTAAATTAGTTTAATATCAGCCGTGACCAGACACACAGGTCACATTTGATTAAATTAGTTTAATATCAGCCGTGACCAACCACACAGGTCACATTTGATTAAACTAGTTTAATATCAGCCGTGACCAGACACACAGGTCACATTTGATTAAACTAGTTTAATATCAGCCGTGACCAACCACACAGGTCACATTTGATTAAATTAGTTTAATATCAGCCGTGACCAGCCACACAGGTCACGTACGATTAAACTAGTTTAATATCAGCCGTGACCAACCACACAGGTCACATTTGATTAAACTAGTTTAATATCAGCCGTGACCAGACACACAGGTCACGTACGATTAAACTAGTTTAATATCAGCCGTGACCAGACACACAGGTCACATTTGATTAAACTAGTTTAATATCAGCCGTGACCAACCACACAGGTCACATTTGATTAAACTAGTTCAATATCACCCGTGACCAGACACACAGGTCACGTATAAGGCACTGCTGGGAAAGGAAGACTTCAGTGGTTAATTAGGATAACAGCAGCTTTGTATGGCAAACTTTACCATGTCTTAATATGAATAAACTAGTTTAATTTGTGCCATGACCAGCCACACAGGTCACACTGCAGGGGGAACGAGAGGATGGAGAGCAGAGATAACGTGTTAGTTAACTACAGCATCTCTTTAACCTGTGTTCTGACAGGGGCCTGCTCTGTATATCTGCCAGATATATGAGTCATACTGGAGCTGGGGATTCATGTGGTCAAAGCTTAGTGCTCTTGAATGCAAAACAAACACCTGTAAAATAATAAATAAATGAAGAATTTAACTAAACCCCATTCCTCCGCTTCATAGCAGACCAAGTGACACGGCTGTTTATTGAAAAACATATCTATGTGTCTTTAACTTAAATGACCATCTTCATTGAGATCCTTCACCGATGTGTGGCCACCTTGATGTTGCCTATAAAAGATATGGCTTTGACACCGCTGGCCTAAGACACCAGACTCGGACCATCCTGAGGTCAGCTGAGGTTTCTGAGGTTTCAGAATGCTGACTGATCTCTCAGAGCGTGTCGTTGTTGTGTAAATGTGTTTATATTTATCTGCCGGGGAGAGAAGTCTGTAAATGTCTATTTCTAGATGTTTAAATTGAACTGCCAAGAAGGAGCCGACTGTGATGTGATGGACAGTTAGGTGTTAGTTTGACAGTGTGTGGCTGTCTGTGCTTGATCCTGACGGCTGTATGCGAGGCAGTCTGGTACGTGTTGAGTGGTGTGAAATTAGTTTGTCAAAGGAAGCAGGTAGATTTGTTGACACGTCCCTGTACACACAAGCCTGCTAGAGGCTTTAGAGGCTATGTTGGTCTGGATCGTAGAGGCGCCAGGACACAGGACTAACTGAAGGAGGTCCAACTTCACACATCAGGACTCTGCCTAGCCAAATTATAGCCCAATCACATATTCTCTGTTACTTGTTAAATTCAAATGAATAAACAGCAGAGAGAATGTTGAAGAGCAGATTTAGAAAGGCTTGGTTGTAGCCTGATAAATAACCTAGTTATGCTGGCTATTAGTCTACTATAGCGTGAATCGGCTTGGTTGGTTGCGGTCTCTTGTCTCTCCCTCCCTCCTCCCTGTTCCCATGTCACTCACTCACTCTTACGGTAGCCTACACACACAGCATGGCCTCTGCTAGAACCTCTCTCTACCTCCTCTTCCTCGCGCTTTATCAGCTCCTGTTAATAAAGTAGCTTAAAAATGTACTTCCCTCACTCGGATTGGATCTGACTGGCTCTGGATCCGACCAGGTCTATACGGAAGAGGTCTAGTTGTCCTCGGGTCTGTTCAGAACAGGCCTCTTTATTTAAAAAATAAAAGTATGCATATCGGGTCCGGATGGGAAATCCCCAGTTCCATTTTGAACCCGTGAAGTCCTCTAATAGGGATAACAACGAACCACAAGACATTCCCAGCAGTATGAGGCTGGGCTGGCAAGTGGGGTGGAGAGGGAGTCAGGTAGCAGTATGAGGCTGGGCTGGCAAGTGGGGTGGAGAGGGAGTCAGGTACCAGTATGAGGCTGGGCTGGCAAGTGGGGTGGAGAGGGAGTCAGGTAGCAGTATGAGGCTGGGCTGGCAAGTGGGGTAGAGAGGGAGTCATCTAGCAGTGGATAAGGATTAACATGGCTGGGGGATGAGTGTGTGTAGGTGATGCTGTAAGTTCCAGGAACAGAAAGCAGCATTACAGTCAGATCCCAGCATACTGACCCCCTTCTGGGGCTAAGCTGGGTGAGTCAGGGCGTGCATGATCATATCCCTTGGGGAATAGAGGGATGAAGGGATGGAGGGATGGAGATGGACAGAGACAGTCGGGAGGATCCTTTGCTTCCCATGGAAGGTGTGGCACAGACCAGTGCTAAGGTTATCATAGACAGTTTGCTTTTGTCTGTGGGTGAGTGAGTGTGTGTGTCTGCCAGCTAATGGATGGTCCCACTTTATGTGCAGGTGTTGACAGAGAGAAAAAACATGAAGACCCTGATTAAGGAGCTACGTAACAGTACACACACACACACAAACACACACACACACACAGTTGTGTATTGCAATCCTTGTGGGTACCAAAGCCTTGATTCCCATCCAAAAGCCTATTTTCCCTAACCCCTAACCCTAACCTTAACCCCTAACCATAACCCTAACCTTAACCCTAAGCCTAACTGTAACCCCTAACCTTAATTCTAACCCTAACCCTAATTGTAACCCTAAACCTAACCCCTAAGCCCTTAAATAGCATTTTTCCTTGTGGGGGCCAGCAAAATGTCCCCACTTGTCTGAATTGTCCTTGTATTACTATCCTTGTGAGGACTTCTGGTACCCGCAAGGATAGTTAAACAAAAACACACACACACATACAATGGGGAGAACAAGTATTTGATACACTGCCGATTTTGCAGATTTTCCTACTTACAAAGCACGTAGAGGTCTGTAATTTTTATCATAGGTACACTTCAACTGTGAGAGACAGAATCTAAAACAAAAATCCAGAAAATCATATTGTATGATTTTTAAGTAATTCATTTGCATTTTATTGCATGACATAAGTATTTGATCACCTACCAACCAGTAAGAATTCCGGCTCTTACAGACCTGTTCGTTTTTCTTTAAGAAGCCCTCCTGTTCTCCACTCATTACCTGTATTAACTGCACATGTTTGAACTCGAATGAAAGAAATGAAAATCGAAACAGTTCTGTATGATGAAAACACAGACACAGAAAACAACCACCCACAAACAAAAGTGGGGAAACAGGCTACCTAAGTATGGTTCTCAATCAGAGACAACGATTGACAGCTGCCTCTGATTGGGAACCATACCAGGCCTAAACATAGAAAACAACACCTAGATATACAACATAAAATACCCACCCACATCACACCCTGACCAAACAAAAAATAGAAACATACAAAGCAATCTACGGTCAGGGCGTGACATTCCATTTATTTTTGGTTTTCGCTCTCAATGTCAGATATTGTCAGACACTAAATTGGATGTTCTAAGTCCATAACAATTTTAACTTCTTCTTAATAGGGGGCGCTGTTTTCACTTTGGGAAAAAATAGTGCCCAAATTAAACGGCCTCGTACTCTGTTCTAGATCATATGATATGCATATTATTATTACTATTGGATAGAAAACACTCTGAAGTTTCTAAAACTGTTTGAATTATATCTGTGAGTAAAACAGAACTCATTTGGCAGCAAACTTCCAAACAGGAAGTGAAAATTCTGAAAATGGGTCTCTGTGTAAGGCCTTGCTTATTCAATTGCCTTGTATTTATGGATCTGTATGCACTTCATACGCCTTCCACTAGATGTCAACAGGCTGTAGAATGTTGAATGAAGTCTCTAGCCTTTTCTGGGACCGGATGGGACTCGTTGGAGTGAGAGGTCAGCCATATCGGTAGTACTTGGTGACACACGAGGATTTGTCATATGGTTGGTTGCAATTCGTTTGGTAGACACGAGGAAATGCTCCGTCTGGGACGTTATTGGATGTATTTCTTAAAAACATCCTAAAGATGGATTCTCAACTGAGTTTGACCAGTTTATTCTACTTTTATTTTGACTTTTTGAATTTTTCGTGGAAACGTGAGCTCCACCATGCTAGCCAAAGTTGCTAATTCGACAGACGTAATGGACATTCTAAAACCAAACAACGATTTATTGTCGAACTAGGATTCCTGGCACTGCATTCTGATGAAAGTTCATCAAAGGTAAGGGAATATTTATGATGTTATTTCGTATTTTTGTGGACTCTTTGGACTCCAACATGGCGGAGAATGGCTGAGCGCTGTCTCAGATTATTGCATGCTGTGCTTTGTACTAAAGTTATTTTTTTAAATCTAACACAGCGGTTGCATTAAGAACCAGTGTATCTTTCATTTGCTGTACAACATGTATTTTTCAGCAAAGTTTATGATGAGTTTTTCTGTTAGATTACGTCGCTGTCTAAAATTTCTCCGGACATTTTGGTTTTATTTGTGATGATGGCTGCGTTGTAAAACCCAGATTTGTAGCTATAAATATGCACATTTTCGAACAAAACATAAATGTATTATATAACATGATGTCATAAGACTGTCATCTGATGAAGTTGTTCAAAGGTTAGTGATTAATTTTATCTCTATTTGTGGGTTTTGTGAAAGCTATCTTTACGGTGAAAAAATGTTGTTGTGTTTTGGGCTATTGTGGTGAGCTAACATGCTATATGTTGTGTTTTCGCTGTAAAACACTTAAAAAATCGGAAATTTTGGCTGGATTCACAAGATGTTTATCTTTCATTTGCTGTACAACATGTATTTTTCATAAAAGTTTTATGATGAGTATTTATGTATTTCACGTTGCTCTCTGTAATTATTCTGGCTGTTTTGGTGCTATTTGTGACGATGGCTGCAATGTAAAACTACGATTTATACCTATAAATATGCACATTTTCGAACAAAACATAAATGTATTGTATAACATGATGTCATAAGACTGTCATCTGATGAAGTTGTTCAAAGGTTAGTGATTAATTTTATCTCTATTTGTGGGTTTTGTGAAAGCTATCTTTGCGGTGAAAAAATGGCGTTGTGTGTTTGGCTATTGTGGTGAGCTAACATAAATATATATTGTGTTTTCGCTGTAAAACATTTTAAAAATCGGAAATGTTGGCTGGATTCACAAGATGATTATCTTTAATTTGCTGTATTGGACTTGTGATTTCATGAAATTATATTATATGATATCCCTGTGGCGCTAGGCTAGGCTATGCTAGTCAGCTTTTCTGATGAGGATGATCCCGGATCCGGGATGGGTACATCAGGAGACCACTTTTGAGGTCTGGGAAAAATCTAAGAAATGTCAATTTTTTGGTGTAGTTATCCTTTAGTTATCCTTTAACCACTGTTGTGTGGTTAGCAATGGTTTCTTTAGCACATGCGATTGATTTTGCTCAACAAATGGACACTGGATTGATTCAAATAATCATAGATATCATTCGCCAGTGGTGGAAAAAGTACACAATTTTGGTACTTGAGTGAAAGTATAGATACCTTAATAGAAAGTTACTCAAGTAAAAGTAAAAGTCACCCAGTAAACTTCTTGAGTAAAAGTATAAAAGTATTTGGTTCTAAATATACTTATGTATCAAAAGTAAATGTTACTGCTAAAATATACTTAAGTATCAAAAGTAAAAGTATAAATAATTTGAAATACCTTATTTTAAGCAAAGCAGATGGCATCATTTCCTTGTTTTTAAAATGTATAGATATCCTGGGGCTCCAACATCCAGCAATAATTTACAAAAGATGCATTTGTGTTTAGTGAGTCCAGATTAGAGACAGAAGAGATGACCATGTGCTGTCCTGATAAGTGTGTGAATTGGACCATTTTCCTGTCCTGCTAAGCATTCAAAATGTAACGAGTACTTTGGGTGTCAGGGAAAATGTATGGAGTAAAAAGTACATTATTTTCTTTAGGAATGTAGTGAAGTAAAAGTAAAGGTTGTCAAAAATATAAATAGTAAAGTAATGTACAGATACCCCAAAAACGACTTAAAAGTAGTAGTTTAAAGTATTTTTGCATTCTGACAGGTATTCATGGGCTCTTGTAGCTAATTAACATTTAATAGAGAAGGTTTATGGAAACGTCGTTCCGTCTATCAGAAGATGATTAGGTCTATCATTAGCATCGCTATATTTGACCTGTTCCTTAATTGTTTGAAACCTGGATGTTTTACTTCATATTGTGAGGCATGTCTTACCTTGCTTCAAAGTAGCCTATAGCCAAAATCCCACCATAAAAAAGCATGGAGGCAATTATTTTACAACGACTTCCTCAAATACATTTTCTCTTCAATTGATTTTCTTTTCAACTTAATTGCATTGTCTAGCAGCCAAAGGCATTATCCTAGTTATATTAGCAACCCATGATAGTTGTTGCATCTGTACATCTCCCCTCTTTCTAAGTTTGGATATGTCCATCTCTGTCCATGAAACCAGTCGCATATGCATTACACATTGCGCACTTTAGAACAGTGTTTTCCCATAAATTGCATTTTGAACCTGTGATGGAAAATGTTATGTTGGTGCTTTTCTATTTACTCTAAAAATAAAGGATGTCGCACACTCCATATATAAACTCCCAGTCATTTATTGGGTAAATCACCAACGTTTCGGCGTCACTGTGCCTTCTTCTTCTCTTTATTTTTATAGTTTCTATTTAATTCGCCGTTAGTCAGCACTTTCACACAAAATCATTTTCTTCTGGGTGTGAGCCAGCTCATGTTTTTTTATGGTGCTTTTCTATTCACCTATTTCTATGTTCTATGTTTGTCTGTAATTCTAAATGTGGGTTGGATACACTGTTAAGAGAGCCACTAGAATGTAGCTTGGGCCAACCTTGCTCCAATCTCATTCTTATCAAGGTTGGTGTGAAACTGTTATAACATTTGTTCTCTCTTTTCCCTGCCATACCATGTTTTTTATTTTCCCTTCCATACCACCTAGAAACCAATATGGTTTCTAGGTGGTATGGAACATGAGAATTTAACCTCTTGAAGCTAGGGGGCAGAATTTTTATGTTTGGAAAAATAACGTTCCCATTGTAAGCTGCCTATTTCTCAGGTCCAGATGCTAGAATATGCATATAATTGACAGAGTAGGATAGAAAACACTCTAAAGTTTCCAAAACTGTCAAAATATTGTCTGTGAGTATAACAGAACTGATTTTGCAGGCAAAAACCTGAGGAAATCCAACCCGGAAGTGACTTCTATTTTGAAAAATCACTGTTCCATTGCTTGCCTTTCGTCCATTTAAAGGGATATCAACCAGATTCATTTTCCTGTGGCTTCCTCAGGGCGTGAACAGTCTTTAGACATAGTTTCAAGCTTTTATTTTGAAAAATGTGCGAGATTTATCAAAACGCGTCAGTGGATAGGCGGATGTTCCTCCATTAGTTGTTGCGCCAGACACTCGTTGCTCAACATTTTCTTTCTCTCCAGTATTGAATAATTTACAGTCCGGTTGAAATATTATCGATTATTGATGTTAAAAACAACCTGAGGATTGATTATTAAAAACATTTGACATGTTTTTACGACCTTTGCGGATACTATATGGAATTTTCGTCAAGCCTTGATGACTTGCCTAAGGCTGTGGAATACTGAACATAACGCGCCAAACAAATGGAGGTATTTTCATATAAAAAAAATCTTTATTGAACAAAAGGAACATTTATTGTGTAACTGGGAGTCTCGTGAGTGCAAACATCCAAAGATCATTAAAGGTACGCGATTAATTTTATTGCTTTTCTGGCTTTCGTGACCATTCTACATGGCTGCTAGGTGTTCTTACTGTTTTGTCTAGTGATCGATAAATTCACAAACACTTGGATTGCTTTCGCTGTAAAGTATATTTTCTAAATCTGACACGACAGGATGATTAACAACAAGCTAAGCTGTGTTTTGGTGTATTTCACTTGTGATTTCATGAAGATAAATATTTTTTGTATTTCTTTTAAATTTGGCGCTCTGCAATTCAGCGGTTGTTTACGAAAATGATCCCGCTAAAGGGATCCGTGCGTTTAAGGTAGTTTTTTGTTTGTTTGAGAAGTTAACATGTTTTGTGTTTTGTGTCTCAGGGACAGTCACTGCAACCCAAATATGGTAAGAGGTTCAATGGTTGAACATTTAGAGATTTAGTCACCTCTGAGTCTATAGATCCCTTGTACAGTAGATGTGTGTTTTAGATTGTAAAACCCAGAATGAAGGGTTGAAATGATGAAATGTCTGGTTTTATGTGTTATTTTCCCCTTACTTTAATAGAAGCTAAATCTAAATGTTTACAGTAAAATTGTATTATTATTATCACACAAGGGATAAGAGGATGGAATGTGATGCAATTGTTATACTTGTGCTTTTCTAAGAACTAATTTATGTGTTCTATTTCATGTGGTGTTCGAATAACCAATTTATGTGTTCATGCAAGTGACTGATTGAACGAATCCTCACTTATCAGTAACTGCAATTTGGCAGTACACCCAGACCTTGTTTTGAGAATGAAAGATCTCTCAGTTTCAAGGTCTCAGCTTAGAGAGACGAAGCCTTGTGAGGTATTGGTCACATGCGTGACCCAGTATTGGTCGGTCACATGAATGAAGCAAACGTTAATGATTAATCAATTATGAATAAGCTAAATCATGCAAATATGACTTGTCAGAATATATGGGAACTAATGGGACTGCCCCGTTAGAGCTCCTAACAGACATTCACTCTGGTGCATCAAGTTTGTTGGAACCTTGCCAGCACGCTGACAATAAACAATGATTCATTTATGATTGACTTTGAGTGTCCTTAGTGGTAATTTCCACAACATGGTGCAGAATTTCCACGACAGAACATTCTCCGTGTGCACATTGCTGCGCCTAAAACGTGAAGAAATAATAGTTGATCAACATTTTTAGGTAAACATTTTGATCTGTTCCGTCAGCCTTATTAATTGATATGACAAATACCTCTACTATACTACTTTGATACATATCAATGGGGATTAAGAAGTGAGTATACGTGATGCCCACAAAAAAAAGTGGGTATATGGTGTATACCTGCGTATGCCCTCCACTACACCACTGCAAACATTGTATAATCATCTGCATGACTGGACAGTTTTTGTTTAATGAGAACATTTGCCATAACCTAACACATGTTCTGGGAACATTGACAGAACCAATTAAGGTTTGCTGCGTTGGCTTTGGAACATTCTCAGGACATTTAAAAAACTTTACAAAGAAATATACATTTTCTTTGTATTTCATTACTTTAACAAAAAGTTTACTAAAATTTCAAACATGGTTACATTTCATTTCAATTTTGGTAATATTCTAGGAATATTCTCCAACTCGTTTGACATTGGGAACGTTCTCAAATAGTTCCAAGAACGTTAATAAGAAACAATGTTCTTCTGTGGGAACTTCAGTACTTCAGCTAATGTTTCCTAAAGGTTTCCTCGTGCTTCTATTTAAAGTAATGTTCTCATATTGTTCAGAGAACATTAAGAAGCAACGTTCTTCTGTGTTTATTTCAGTACTTCCACAGAACATTCCACACAAGTTCCTATGTGTTCTATTTAATGTCATATGTGTGAATTAAGCATGGTTCTCATTTATGTCTGGTCTTCGCAATATTCTTGGAATGTTCAAAAAATTATAATTAGACACATTAACGTAAATTAGCTTTAAATTCCCTTCTCAGAACATGAAGAAAAATATCCATAAAAATAACAAGACCTTTTTAGTAACCTTCAGAAACGTGAGAATGTTATTTCATATACATTCCATTCTCAGCATCATCAAAACTCTCTCTACCCTCTATCTTGTTAAGTGTGTTCAGGTGTGTTGGCCGCACCCACTAATTGGCCACACCTGAGCTTAATGAGCAATTGTTTCCTTTGAAATTAGGTCTGTATGACTGAAATGAACAGCTTTGTATGCGTAAAAAGACATGGCATGCTAGCTCCATCCTTCTGGCGCAGTGGACTAATTCTAGGGATAGAGAACAGAAGATCATAGGTTAGAATCTCACTGATGTCACAATAATAATAAAAAAAATGTAATGCCTAAGCAAATTAATTTGTCCTCATGTATCTGTGCTTTGCGATCCAAAAAGTTAATGCCAAATAAGATAGCAGTGTTATTAAAAGTCTCAAGGATGTGATTCATAAACCTCCAAATAACCTTTACATTCGGTTTCGATTGTTAAGAAAATGTTCAATAGTAACCATAACAAAACGTTCACAACATTTAGAGAATGTTCTCAGAATGTTATTTAATTACCTTCAAGTGACCTATAATTTCTGTTCTCAGAACATTAATAAAACCTCCCAGGAAAACGTTCAAGGAACCAGAGTAAAACGTTCTCAGAATCTCCTTGCAACCTAAAAATGTACATTACTAGAACAGGCGAAAAATTTACTTCGGTTCTCAGAATGTTTAACAACGTTCAGTTGTACCGGTCAGGAAATGTTTCGGTCCCAAAACCAAAGTGAATCCAAAAACATACATTCCCACAACTTCCAATGAACCATATGTGCTAGCTGGGGGAATCTTCAGTCGACGGTTATGTCTTCTGATCATGCACACACACACAAATCCTCCCCACCGACACACACACCACCACCAAACCCCAGGGACGTTGGGGAACACCCCCAGTGGCCACAGAGTAATCAGCAGTGGAACATTAATAAATAACGTGTAGATTGGAAGGCCCGATGTCTTCAGAGGCCAGGGAGCATCTGTTGAGTCAATCAGTCCTGCTGGTCCTCTACAGAACAAACACATCAGACAGGAGATTTACACCGGCATGGAAACACAGACACAGACACACAAACACACGCAAACACACACACACACGCACACGCATACACACGCATACACACACACACACACACACACACACACACACACACACACACACACACACACACACACACACACACACACACACACACACACACACACACACACACACACAAAAAAACACACACACACACACACACACACACACACACACACACACACACACACACACACACACACACACACACACACACACACACGTAAAAAAACACACACACATATGCACACAAACACACAGACACACACACACACACACACACACAGAAATGCATACACACACACACACACACACAAACAGACACACAAAAACACACACAAACAGAGACGGACACGTACACAGATGGCCTGAAAAGGACATATACTGTACACACACTAACATGGAGACAGATGCACACAAACAGACACAAACCAGGCAGATTGTTCAAGAGTGACTTCTAAATTGGATGTCTATCCATGTCCTGGGGATGTCGGGAAATACTTTCAAAACTATGGTATCATGAAATACCATAGGACCATTCATTTAGATCACCCACACACAGATACCGATAGTTTCACTGTGTAGTTGTTCATACAATCATTACATATTGTAGTACAAAATATGTGATACATGTTTCATTATGCTACTACACTTAAATACATCACTGTAAAAGGACTAGTAGAGAGAATACTACAGACACAGTGGAATCATTGAACAAAATATGAAATTTATTGATGAAATATAATAAAATCACAACATAGGTTTCTTTGAATCAAAGCGAAAATAATTAGCTACAAAAAAATGTAAAACAGTTAAAGGTCAACTGCAGTGTTCCTCACCTGGCTTACTGTAAAAAGCTAAACAAAAGATTGATTACTGTACTTCTATATTTCCCTCAACCCTGTCTTGTGGATTTGGCCACAGGTTCTCATCCGCATCACAATGGATGTTTTTATTAGCCAAACATCTTGGGAAGAATCTTCGGGCATGGCGAATCCAGGCCTGACACTGGTCTGCCGTGATGTCATTGCATGCGTCATCCATGGCCTGGAGAAGGGTGGCTTGTTCGTGAAGGCGCCTATCATATACCTTCCACCTCCATGTGTAGAAAAATTCCTCAATCAGGTTAAGGAAAGGAGAGTATGGGGGTAAGCACAGGTGGTAAATTGTGGATGGGCCTGAAACCATGCTTGCACCATTTGAGCATGGTGGAACCTGACATTATCCCACACAATGACATAGGTCATGCCATCAGCTCTACAGACCTGATTTAGCTCATCAAGGATGGTTACATTCAAACAGCGAATCATGTGGCTGCCTGCAACTCAATATATAGAGTATATAGAGTAGAGAGCTTTAGATGTTGTTTGACCAAACATTAGAACGGCCAAGATGCGTAATCTAAGCAACTTTGACCGTGGTATGATTGTTGATGCCACACATGGTGATTCCAGCATCTCAGAAACAGCTGCCTTTCTGGGATTTTTACGCACTACAGTCTCTAGAGTTCACAGAGAATGGTGCGATAAACAAAACACATTCAGTGAGCGGCAGTTCTGTGGGCAAAAACACCTTGTTAATGAGAGAGGTCAGAGGAGAATGTCCAGACTCATTCAAGCTAACAGAAAGGCCACAAATGCTCAAATAACAGCTGTTTAAAACAGTGGTGTGCAGAAGGGCATCTCTTAACGTACAACACCGTGAATAATTCAGGCTGTTGTGGAGGCAAAAGGACGTCCTACCAAGTACTAGATAGGTGTACCTAATAAAGTGGCCGGTGAGTGTACAGTAATGTCAAATCTGAAAACATGGTCTGGAAAAGTGGTACATCGGACCATAGAAACAGTGTCTGATAAAGAATGATGATGAAATATTACATCCATAGATAATGTAGTCCAATTGGTTCATGTTCCACGGTTAGGTTACTTTGTTATTTTGTATATTTTGTCGTGTTCAGGTAATTATATTAAAACATGGACACTTACCACTCTGCGTCTTGGTCCGATCCCTGCTACACCTCCTCTTCAGACGAAGGAAATCAGCCGTTACATTATATGTATTTTTCCTGTCCCAAACCTTAACCATTAACAATGAGTGCCTAAAGTTAATGCTTTAAACCTACCAAAAGCTTAACTCTTCACCTTCTAAATTTGGATGTCTGGAGCAACTTAGAAATTTGACGTTTTGAGAAACAGAATGATACTGAGCAGGAGGAGTCAACCCGGTGTGTCAAAAACACTTTGACACTTTACATTTGGAGCAATGTGGATGAACGTTTAATTATGCAGGGAGACTGTGCGGGATTGTTGCAGCTTGTTACACACAAGAACATTGACACATGCTCTCTCTCTCTCTCTTTCTCTCTCTCTCTCTCTCTCTCTCTCTCTCTCTCTCTCTCTCTCTCTCTCTCTCTCTCTCTCTCTCTCTCTCTCTCTCTCTCTCTCTCTCTCTCTCTCTCAAATTGAAATGAATTTATTAGCATGGGAAACATCTGTTTACATTGCCAAAGCAAGTGAACAGTAAACATTATACTCACAAAAGTTTCAAAAGAATAAAGACATTTAAAATGTTACGTTATGGCTATGTGAGTGTTGTAACAATGTGCAAAAGCTGAAGTACAAAGGGGAAAATAAATAAACATAAAAATGGGTTTTATTTACAATGGTGTTTGTTCTTCATTGGTTGCCCTTTTCTTGTGCCAACAGGTCACAAGTCTTGCTACTGTGGTGGTACACTGTGGTATTTAACGCAATAGATATGGGAGTTAATCAAAATTTGATTTGTTTCAAATTTTTTGTGAGTCTGTGTAATCTGAGGAAATATGTGTCTCTAAAATGGTTATACATTTGGCAGAAGGTTAGGAAGTGCACCTCAGTTTCCACCTAATGTTGTGGGCAGTGTGCACAAAGCCTGTCTTCTCTTGGCAGCCTTTCTCAATAGCAAGGCTATGCTCACTGAGTCTGTACATAGTCAAAGCTTCCTTAATTTTGGTTAATTCACAGCGGTCAGGCGTTCTGTCACTGTGTACTCTATGTTTAGGGCCAAATAACATTCCAGTTTGCTCAGTTTTTTGGTTGATTCTCTTCAATGAGTCAAATAGTTCTATTTTTGTTTTCTCATGATTTTGGTGGGTCTAATTTTGTTGCTGTCCTGTGCTCTGGGGGGTCTGTTTGTGTTTGTGGATTTGAGCCCCTGACCAGCTTTTTTATTTTTTTATTTTATTAAACCTTTATTTAACTAGGCAAGTCAGTTAAGAACAAATACTTATTTATAGTGACAGCCTGCCAAAAGGCAAAAGGCCTCCTGCGGGGACAGTGGCTGGGATTAAAAATAAATAAAATATAAATATAGGACAAAACGCATATCACGGCAAGAGAGACAACACAACACTACATATAGAGACACCTAAGACAAAAACATAGCAAGGCAGCAACACATGACAACACAGTATGGAAGCAACACAACGTAACAACAACATGGTAGCAACACGACATGGTAGCAGCACAAAACATTGTACAAACATTATTGGGCTCAGACAACAGCACAAAGGGCAAGAAGGTAGAGACAACAATACATCACACAAAACAGCCACAACCGTCAGTAAGAGTGTCCATGATTGAGTCTTTGAATGAAGAGATTGAGATAAAACTGTCCAGTTTGAGTGTTTGTTGCAGCTCGTTCCAGTCGCTAGCTCCAGTGGGTCTTGCGACGGGTATACAGAGATGACCAGTTTACAGAGGAGTATAGAGTGCAGTGATGTGTCCTATAAGGAGCATTGGTGGCAAATCTGATGACTGAATGGTAAAGAACATCTAGCCGCTCGAGAGCACCCATACCTGCCGATCTATAAATTATGTCTCCATAATCTATCATGGGTAGGATGGTCATCTGAATCAGGGTTAGTTTGGCAGCTGGGGTGAAAGAGGAGCGTTTACAATAGAGGAAACCAAGTCTAGATTTAACTTCAGCCTGCAGTTTTCATATGTGCTGAGAGAAGGATAGTGTACCGTCTAGCCATTGCTCCCAAGTACTTGTATCAGGTGACTACCTCAAGCTCTAAACCTTCAGAGGTAGTAATCACACCTGTGGGGAGAGTGGCATTCTTCTTACCAAACCACATGACCTTTGTTTTGGAGGTGTTCAGAACATGGTTAAGGGTATAGAAAACTTGTTGGACACTAAGAAAGCTTTGTTGTAGAGCATTTAACACAAAATCTGGGGAGTGGCCAGCTGAGTATAAGACTGTATCATCTGCATATAAATGGATGAGAGAGCTTCTTACTGCCTGAGCTATGTTGTTGATGTAAATTGAGAAGAGCGTGGGGCCTAGGATTGAGCCTTGGGGTACTCCCTTGGTGACAGGCAGTGGCTGAGACAGCAGATTTTCTGACTTTGTACACTGCACTCTTTGTGAGAGGTAGTTAGCAAACTAGGCCAAAGACCCCTCAGCGACACCAATACTCCTTAGCCGGCCCACAAGAATGGATGGTCTACCGTATCAAGAGCTTTGGCCAAGTCAATAAAAATAGCAGCACAACATTGCTTAAAATCAAGGCTAATGGTGACATCATTGAGAACCTTTAAGGTTGCAGTGACACATCCATAACCTGAGCGGAAACCTGATTGCATACCACAGAGAATACTATAGACATCAAGAAAGCCAGTCAGTTGATTATTGACAAGTTTTTCCAACACTTTTGATAAACAGGGCAAAATAGAAATAGGCCTATAACAGTTAGGATCAGCTTGATCTCCCCTTTAAATTATGAACGAACCGTGGCTGCCTTCCAAGCAGTGGGAACCTCCCCAGAATGGAGAGACAGGTTAAAAAGTTTGGAGATAGGATTGACGATGATAGGGGCAGCAACCTTAAAGAAGATCTGACCCAGATGGTTTTTTGGGGTCAAGTTTAAGGAGCTCCTTTAGCACCTCGGACTCAGTGACAGCCTGCAGGGAGAAACTTTGTAGAGGGAGAAGCATCGGGGATAGTTGCAGTAGAAGGGGTGGGAGATGAGGAAATGTTGGAAGGGCAAGGAGGCATGGCTGAGTCAAATAGGAATCCTGACTTAATGAAGTGGTGATTAAAACCTCTTAAAGATTCGCCCTTTATATCAATTTTCGCCTAAAATAACATACCAGAATCTAATTGCCTGTAGCTCAGGCCCTGAAGCAAGGATATGCATTTTCTTTGTACCATTTTGAAAGGAAACACTTAAGTTTATGGAAATGTGAAAGGAATGTAGTAGTGTTTCAGTCTTGTGTTATGGGACATCAGAGCTTTTGACTGGGGTTATTCAGACCAGTGTTTTAGTCTTGTGTTATGAGACATCAGATCCTTTGACTGGGGTTATTCAGACCAGTGTTTCAGTCTTGTGTTATGAGACATCAGAGCCTTTGACTGGGGTTATTCAGACCAGTGTTTCAGTCTTGTGTTATGAGACATCAGAGCCTTTGACTGGGGTTATTCAGACCAGTGTTTCAGTCTTGTGTTATGAGACATCAGAGCCTTTGACTGGGGTTATTCAGACCAGTGTTTCAGTCTTGTGTTATGAGACATCAGAGCCTTTGACTGGGGTTATTCAGACCAGTGTTTCAGTCTTGTGTTATGAGACATCAGAGCCTTTGACTGGGGTTATTCAGACCAGTGTTTCAGTGTGTTATGAGACATCAGAGCCTTTGACTGGGGTTATTCAGACCAGTGTTTCAGTCTTGTGTTATGAGACATCAGAGCCTTTGACTGGGGTTATTCAGACCAGTCAGTGCTTCAGTGTATTCAGGGCCTTGGAAAGCAGCCTGCAGTAAAGCAGTGTAACATGCTTAAGGATCGGCACCTAACTTTCAATTTTTGCCTAAAATGACATACCCAAATCTAACTGCCTATAGCTCAGGCCCTGAAGCAAGGATATGCATTTTCTTGGTACCATTTGAAAGTAAACACTTTGAAGTTTGTGGAAATGTGAAAGGCATGTACGAGAATACAACACATTAGATCTGGTGAAAGATAATACAAAGAAAAAAAAATAATGTCTGTATTTTTTTTGTCCCATCGTCTTTGAAATGCAAGAGAAAAGCCGTAATGTATTATTCCAGCCCAGATGCAATTTAGATTTTGGCCACTGGATGGCAGCAGTGCATGTGCAAAGTTTTATACTGATCCAATGAACCATTGCATTTCTGTTGTATGAAGACTGCCCAAATGTGCCTAATTTCTAAAATTAATAACTTTTCATGTTCAAAACTGTGCACTCTCCTCAAACAATAGCATGGTATTCTTTAAAAAAAACGTTCTGTTCTAGCTTTATTCAAATTCTTATTTTCAATGACGGCCTAGAAACAGTGGGTTTACTGCCTTGTTCAGGGGCAGAACAACAGATTTTTACCTTGCCAGCTCAGGGATTCGATCTTGCTACCTTTTGGTTACAAGTCCAACGCTCTAACCACTAGGCTACCTGCCACCCCTTTCACTGTAATAGCTACTGTAAATTGGACTGTGCAGTTAGATTAACAAGAATTGAAGGTTTCTGCCAATTTCAGTCTCCGTACTGGGAAATTTTCCTGTTACTTACAAACTCATGCTAATCGCATTAGCCTACGTTAGCTCAACCGTCCCGTGGAAGGGACACCGATTCCGAATAAGTTTTAAAGAGCTCAGCCATGTGCTTCTTGTCAGTAATTACCACATCATCAACATTAAAGGACATGGGCAGCTGAGGAGGATGTTAATGAGTTTAAGTATTGGAATATGTGGTCTGTATATTTGATCATTTCATTGAGGATACATTTACATTTACATTTACATTTAAGTCATTTAGCAGACGCTCTTATCCAGAGCGACTTACAAATTGGTGCATTCACCTAATGACATCCAGTGGAACAGCCACTTTACAACCATCAACACCAAAGGCCTTTTTGGGTTGGAGGGTTTTGTATTTTGTCCTACTCTCTCTCTCTCTCTCTCTCTCTCTCTCTCTCTCTCTCTCTCTCTCTCTCTCTCTCTCTCTCTCTCTCTCTCTCTCTCTCTCTCTCTCTCCCCCCCGCCCCCCCATTGACTAGGGACTGAAAGGACCTGACAGGACAGAGTATATCCCTCTAGTAATTTAATAGGGTCTCTATGGGAGAGTATAGGGATTACCTCAATTAGTGTTGTCACAGTGACACAACCCCCCTTTTGCTCTCATGGGCTCAAAGGTCAAAGTTGACGACAGACATGGAGGCTTAACCACCGGTGTCACTCCTAATGACCTCCCACTGTCTATCTGTCTGTCTATCTGTTTGTATCTCTCTTTGTCTCTGGAGACCTTTTTATCGCCTCTCCCTCTCTCTCTCCCTACCTACCTTTACGTATGTGTGTGTGTTCATGTGTTTGTTTGTATCTCTCAGAGAGAGAGAGAGAGCGAGAGAGAGAGAGAAAGAGATACAGTACCAGTCAAAAGTTTGAATACACCTACTCATTCAAGGGTTTTTATTTATTTTTTATATGTTCTACATTGTACAATAATAGTGAAGAAATACAAAATTAAATAACACATATGGAATCATGTAGTAACCAAAAAAGTGTTAAACAAATCATTTTGTCAATTTTAGATTCTTCAAAGTAGCCTCCCTTTGCCTTGATAACAGCTTTGCACACTCTTGGCATTCTCTCAACCAGCTTCACCTGGAATGCTTTTCCAACAGTCTTGAAGGTGTTCTCACATTAGCTGAGCACTTGTTGGCTGCTTTTCTTTCACGCTGCGGTCCAACTCATCCCAAATCATCTCAATTGGGTTGAGTTTGGGTGATTGTGGAGGCCAGGTCATCTGATGCAACACTTCATCACTCTCCTTCTTGGTCAAATAGCCCTTACACAGCCTGGAGGTGTGTTGGGTCATTGTCCTGTTGAAAAACAAATAGTCCCACAGCTCAAACTAGATGGGACGGCGTATCGCTGTAGAATGCTTGAATTGTGCCTTGAATTCTAAATAAATCACAGACAGTGTCACCAGCAAAGCACCCCCACACCATCACTCCTCCTCCTCCATGCTTCACGATGGGAACCACACATGCGGAGGTCATCCGTTCACCTACTCTTCGTCTCACAAAGACACAGTGGTTTAAACCAAAAATCTCAAATTTGGACTCATCAGACCAAAGGACAGATTTCCACCGGTCTAATGTCCATTGCTCGTGTTTCTTGGCCCAAGCAAGTATCTTCTTCTTATTGGTATCCTTTAGTAGTGGTATCTTTGCAGCAATTCAACCATGAAGGCCTGATTCACAGTCTCCTCTGAATAGTTGATGTTGAGATGTGTCTGTTATTTGAACTCTGTGAAGCATTTCTTTGGGCTGCAATTTCTTAGGCTGGTAACTCTAATGAACTTATCCTCTGCAGCAGAGGTAAATCTGGGTCTTCCTTTCCTGTGGCGGTCCTCATGAGAGACAGTTTCATCATAGCACTTGATGGTTTTTGCGACTGCACTTGAGGAATTGTTCAAAGTTCTTGACATTTTCCGTATTGACTAACCTTCATGTCTTAAAGTAATGATGGACTGTCGTTTTGCTTTGCTTATTTTGGCTGTTCTTGACATAATATGGACTTGGTATTTTACCAAATAGGGCTATCGTCTGTATAGTACCCCTACAGTGTCATGACACAACTGTTTGTTTCAAACTCATTAAGAAGGAAAGACATTTCACAATTCTTTTTTAAGAAGGCACACCTGTTAATTGAAATGCATTCCAGGTGACTACCTGATGAAGCTGGTTGGGAGAATGCCAAGAGTGTGCAAAGCTGTCATCAAAGCAAAGGATGTCTACTTTGAAGAATCTCAAATATATTTTGATTTGTTTAACACTTTTTTGGTTACTTCATAATTCCATATGTGTTATTTCATAGTTTGGATATCTTCACTATTATTCAACAATGTAGAAAATAGTAAAAACAAAGAAAAACCCTTGAATGAGTAGGTGTGTCCAGACTTTTGGAGAGAGAGAGAGAGAGAGAGAGAGAGAGAGAGAGAGAGAGAGAGAGAGAGAGAGAGAGAGAGAGATTTCACCCTTTCTATCTCCTCTGTCTCGCTCCCTACCTTTACATGGCAGCCAGTCACCCAAGCAGTAACCAAGCAGTATCACAGCAGTAACCAAGCAGTATCACAGCAGTAACCAAGCAGTATCACAGCAGTAACCAAGCAGTATCCAAACAGTAGCACAGGAGTAACCAAGCAGTATCACAGGAGTAACCAAGCAGTATCACATGAGTAACCAAGCAGTAGCCAAACAGTATCACTAGAGTAACCAAGCAGTAACCAAGCAGTATCACAGGAGTAACCAAGCAGTATCCAAACAGTATCACAGGAGTAACCAAGCAGTAACCAAACAGCATCACAGCAGTAACCAAACAGTATCACAGCAGTAAGCAAGCAGTAACCAAACAGCATCACAGCAGTAACCAAACAACATCACAGCAGCAACCAAGCAGTAACCAAGCAGTATCACAGCAGCAACCAAGCAGTAACCAGACAGTAACCAAGCAGCAAAATGTAACAAGTACTTTTGGGTGTCAGGGAAAATATATGGGGTAAAAAGTACAAGTTGTCAAAAATGTTAATAGTAAAGTACAGATACCCCAAAAACTATTTAAGTACTTTACACCGCTAGTCGTACAATACCTTAGCTCTTCTTCACTTTGACATACACACTGAGCCTGTCTCATTTTGGAAGGCACAGCTTTAGATTTTCTTGGTTCTACATGGTCTGCAGGACTAAATACAAATAGTGTCATCTCTCTGTAGTTGTTAAACAACTGTGTTTTCTTCGTGTTCTGTGTGTGTGTTTGTGCATGCATGCGTGTGTCTGTTTTTGCGTGTGTGTGTTTGTGCATGCGTGTGTGTGTGTAAGTTTGTGTATGTATGTGTTTGTAGACAGAGGTGACAAGCAGACAGACAGGCTCTAATCAACTGTGAAAAAGCTTCCCCTTATCACCGCACTGCAATAAAGGCACACAAAGGACCCATTCTCCTGCAGTGTGTGTGTGCAGGGGGAGAAAAGGGGGAGAACAGGGGGAGAACAATGGGAGAGCAGGGGGGAAACAGGGGGAGAGCAGGGGAGAACAGGTGGAGAACAGTGGAGAAAAGGGGGAGAAAAGGGGGAGAGCAGGGGAGAGCAGGGGGAGAACAGGGGGAGAAAAGGGGGAGAACAGGGGGAGAGAAGGGGAGAAAAGGGGGAGAGCAGGGGGAGAACATTGGGAGAGCAGGGGAAAAAAGGGGGAGAACAGGGGGAGAATAGGGGGAGAGCAGAGGTACGCCAGGGGGAGAGCAGGGGAAAACAGGGCGAGAACAGGGGGAGAACAAGGGGAGAAAAGGGGGAGAGCAGGTGGAGAACAGGGAGAGAGCAGAGGTACGGCAGGGGGAGAGCAGGTGGAGAACAGGGGGTGAGCAGTGGGAGATTGATGGAAACGGGGAGAGCAGAGGTACAACAGGGAGAGAGCAGGGGGAGAACAGGGGGAGAGCAGAGGGAGAACAGGGGGAGAAGAATGGAAACAGGGGGCGAGCACGGGGTGAGCAGAGGTAGAACAGGGGGAGAACAGGGGGAGAAGAATGGAAACAGGGTGAGAGCAGGGGGAGAACAGGGGGAGAGCAGGGGGAGAGCAGGGGGAGAACAGAGGGAGAGCAGGGGGAGAACAGGGGGAGAGCAGGGGGAGAGCAGGGGGAGAGCAGGGGGAGAACAGGGGGAGAACAGGGAGAGAGCAGGGGGAGAACAGGGGGAGAGCAGGGGGAGAGCAGGGGGAGAACAGAGGGAGAACAGGGGGAGAAGAATGGAAACAGGGGGCGAGCACGGGGAGAGCAGAGGTAGAACAGGGGGAGAGCAGGGGGAGAACAGGGGGAGAGCAGGGGGAGAGCAGGGGGAGAACAGAGGGAGAGCAGGGGGAGAACAGGGGAGAGCAGGGGGAGAGCAGGGGGAGAACAGGGGGAGAGCAGAGGGAGAACAGGGGGAGAAGAATGGAAACAGGGGGAGAGCACGGGGAGAGCAGAGGTAGAACAGGGGGAGAGCAGGGGGAGAACAGGGGGAGAGCAGGGGGAGAGCAGGGGGAGAACAGGGGGAGAGCAGGGGGAGAACAGGGGGAGATTGATGGAAGCAGGGGGAGAACAAGGGGGAGATTGATGGAAACAGGGAGAGAACAACGGGAGAGCAGGGGGAGACCAGGGGGAGAGCAGGAAGGAGAACAGGGAAGATTGAAAGAAACAGGGGGATTGCAGTGGGAGAGCGGGGGGAGATTGATGGAAACAGGGGGCAAGCAGAGGTAGAACATGGGGAGAGCAGGGGGAGAGCACATGGAGAGCAGGGGGAGATCGATGGAAACAGCGGGAGAGCAGAGGTAGAACAGGGAGAGAGCAGGGGGTGAGCAGGTGGAGATTGATGGAAACGGGGAGAGCAGAGGTAGAATGGGCGGAGAGCAGTGGGAGAGCAGGGGGAGACGGGGAGAGCAGGTGGAGAGCAGGGGGAGATTAGGGGGAGAGCAGGGAGAGATTCATGGAAACAGGGGAAGGACAAAAGCTAGACTCAACAGTGTGTGTGTGTGTGTGTGTGTGTGGTGTTTGCGTGCGTGTATGCGTGTAAGTGTGTGGATTTGCATCCTTCTGTGTGTGTGTGTGTGTGTGTGTGTGTGTGTGTGTGTGTGTGTGTGTGTGTGTGTGTGTGTGTGTGTGTGTGTGTGTGTGTGTGTGTGTGTGTGTGTGTGTGTGTGTGTGTGTGTGTGTTTGTAAAGGGGACCAGAGGAGAGAGCTGGCTCCTGTCTGTATCCAGGGTCCCTCCTCAGAACCTCATTAGCCACGCTAAGTGACCTTTGAGGAGGTGAAGATAGACGGGGGATGGGACACAGCCAGAAAGCATATCTCACTCTCCTTCTCCATCTCCCTCTTTTCCCTCTCTCTCTTTTCTCTGTCCTGTCATTCTCTCTGCTGTCTCTCTCTATCTCTCTCCCCTTCTCTCTCTCCATCACTTTCTATCTATCTATATCTCCCTCTCTCTCTCCTCCATCACTCTCTCACCCTCCTGGGTGGTTCAGTGGGTCTAGAGTTGAGTGAGCCCATACTGTTCCACAGGTTTTTATATATCATACACTACAGTACAGCATTGTCTAAGAATATATTTAGAGAAAGTGTGTGCACTATATCAGAACTGTCAATGTGTTTTGCTTCCTTTTAACAGGTTTTGGCAACCCTGTTATAAAAATCCCAGATCCCACAGTAGAGTGTGTGTTATTGAATGGGTGTGTGTCCCTTTCAGTGTGTCAGATATGCAGACGTTGTCTGTTTAAATCATCTCTCAACCACTCTCTCTCTCTCTCTCTCTCTCTCTCTCTCTCTCTCTCTCTCTCTCTCTCTCTCTCTCTCTCTCTCTCTCTCTCTCTCTCTCTCTCTCTCTCTCTCTCTCTCTCTCTCTCTCACACTTTCTCTCTCACACTTTCTCTCCCTCTCTCTCTCACTTTTTATCTCTCTTTCTCTCTCCCTTTTCCCTGGGTAGTAGCTTCACCCCAGGGAGACTGGTCTTTGTGTGTAGTCTGATTAGAGGCAGTGTGGGCTGGGGAGAGCTGTCCGCTGTGTTGGACTGTCTGGAACTCGTCCAGACATACAGTCAGACCTGCTGCTGAAGAGACAGGCTGGAATGTGGGAGGAAACACACACAATTACCGGAGAAGGAAGGAGGACAGCCACACAAACACTAATGCTGCCTGGAGGGAAGGCACAAGGTGACTTAGCCCTCTGAGACAGATGCTTGTGTGTGTGTGTGAATTTGTGTGTGTGGTTGTCTGTATGTGTGTGTCTTGTTTTGCTATCTTATCCCTTAGATTTGAGTTAGTATTATAAATGTATAAAGTGGAGAAGCTGTGTTTGTATTATTGTATATACATATTGTACAGTATCTTATCATGACAGTAAGTGTTTTACAAAGAGAAACAGACAAAAATGCCTTGGAGTTCCATAGAGTTAACAATGTTAGATAGTGAATGCCAAAATCCCATATATATTTTGGTTTGAAAATAAGTGGCACCAATAAGATAGTTATCTTTATATACATTTCTAGTATATTTTATTTATTTATTTTTTGCAAAACAATAAAAAGTGTTTCAGTAACAGAACTACTTATAGTTGTATTGGTTAAAAACATAACTGCAGAAGTAAAAAAATGAATATTTTTCTGATTTAAGCAAAAGTGAATTCAGGTGCTATGTCTGTATGTACGATTCCTGTTGTACCATATCATACCTATATACATATACCATAAAGTATTATTGAAGCAAATTATAACAAATAAAACATTTTCCTTAAAAAAAAAATATTTCTTCATTACAGCCATTTTACCACCGTTATTTTGTTAATTATGTTAGATTTGAATACATAAGTAAATACCTGGTAACTAGGGAACCGTACTTAAAAGAGACATATTTCTAAGTGATAGTGAGAACCAGAGATTTTACCACCCGACGGGTAGTTTAGTCCAAAATGTGAGTCTCTCTCTCTGGCTGTTGTTGCGTCCTCAAAGTCCCTTTTCTAAGATGTAGTTTCCTTCTCTCTCTGTTTCTGGTTTTGAGCAGTAGGCTTATTGTCCCAATGCAGGCTGCGCTGTACGACAGTCAGTGGCAGCATCAATCCATCCATACACATCTTCTTCTTTCAATGAATTCATCCATCCATCCATGTCTTCTTTTTTTAGATTTTCATATCAACAACCAATTTTTTCCCACAATTATTTAAAATGTTCCCCTTTAATCTACACAAAATAAGAAGCATGAAAAGACCATGGTAAGACCATGAAAAGACCAGCGTAAGGTGTTATTTGAATATTCCATAATGTTCCTGTGTAGGCTTGCAAAGTTCCAGTAGGGCGATTCCATGCCAAGATTTTTGTTATCTCAGATTCTTCTGCCAATTCTCACATAGAAACATCATTGGGAGAATGGATGTTTCACATGCTTTTTACATTTGTATCACAATTTATTTTTAAACAGTGATGAAAGGGGCCATTGTAGGCCATTTAAAAAAATAGACTTATAATAGACTTTTTATTTGAGAATTGCAAGAACAATCTGAGAAGCCCAAGATATTTTTGGTCTATCCTGGCGTGAAATCTCCCAGTAACTCCCTAAATTACCAGTATTTCCGGAAATCCTGGTAGGAAGATTCCTGGAATCAGAAGAAATTTGTGAATCCTCCGATCAGTATTTCTAGAAAACCTGGGATTATTAGGAAAGTTCAAATCATTTTGCAACCTCTGTGTTTTCAGAAAATACCTGATCTAGCTCAGTCATGATTATGAGCAGAATGGCTAACTGGACAGACAGAGTTTATTTCAGTGTCTCCTGAACTTACAACCTTTTTTACACATGCTGTGTGGCAAATGTTCTCTTACCCCTTTTTCTCACAATCATTCATTCATCACATCTTGAAGCTTGCTCTTCTCTAATGGCCGCATCCTCTCGAAGATTTACAAAACTATTCAAAGCACCACACTGCAAGCACTACTGCCATCTGTACGAAGTCATGCCATAATTTTTACTATGTTCCTCTGCTATCATCATAATGATAAATTGATTGCTGTAAAATATACATGTGATTGTTTTATTTATAGGATATAAGAATTGAATAGTGTCTTGGAGGATCCTGTCGCATCTTGTGTGATAAACGCTGAGCACAATATGGCAGGTCAGTAACACCAGCACCCCTGTATCAAAAATCTGTAGTAACCATCTCAAAAACTGGAAAGAAAATGAGTAGAAAAATGAGCTATCTGTTAGAAATTCTGAGATTCTTTGGGGCTCTCAGGGCAGGTATAACAGACAGAGAAGGTGCTACTGTAGGGTAGGGCTAGTTAGTGAGTTATCAGAATAGGCTACAGGGGGGTGTGGGGGGCGGGGGGCGGTGGGGGGTGGGTGGGTAGCAGGAAAGATATTGGGCCAAAGAAAGGTTCAATGTTTGTGCTAGGAAGCAAGCTGAGGGGTCTGGAGGGTGTTTGCTAAAACATGGTGTGATATGTGGAAAACTGGGGTAAGACTGGGGAAGACTTGGGAGAGTGACTAGGGGAGACTTGGGAGAGAGACTGGGGAAGACTTGGGAGAGTGACTAGGGGAGACTTGGGAGAGAGACTGGGGAAGACTTGGGAGAGTGACTGGGGGAGACTTGGGAGAGAGACTGGGGAAGACTTGGGAGAGAGACTGGGGGAGACTTGGGAGAGAGACTGGGGGAGACTTGGGAGAGAGACTGGGGGAGACTTGGGAGAGAGACTGGGGGAGACTTGGGAGAGAGACTGGGGAAGACTTGGGAGAGAGACTGGGGGAGACTTGGGAGAGAGACTGGGGAGACTTGGGAGAGAGACTGGGGGAGACTTGGTAGAGACTGAGGGAGACTTGGGAGAGAGACTGGGGGAGACTTGGTAGAGACTGAGGGAGACTTGGGAAATAGACTGGGGGAGACTTGGGAGAGAGACTGGGGGAGACTTGGGAGAGAGACTCGGGGAAACTTGGGAGAGACTGGGGGAGACTTGACTGGGGGAGACTTGGGAGAGAGACTGGGGTGACTTGGGAGAGAGACTGGGGGAGACTTGGTAGAGACTGAGGGAGACTTGGGAGAGAGACTGGGGGAGACTTGGTAGAGACTGAGGGAGACTTGGGAAATAGACTGGGGGAGACTTGGGAGAGAGGTTGGGGGAGACTTGGGAGAGCGACTGGGGGAGACTTGGGAGAGAGACTCGGGGAAACTTGGGAGAGAGAATGGGGGAGACTTGGGAGAGACACTGGGGGAGACTTGGGAGAGAGACTGGGGGAGACTTGGGAGATAGACTGGGGGAGACTTGGGAGAGAGAATGGGGGAGACTTGGGAGAGAGACTAGGGGAGACTTGGGAGAGAGACTGGGGAAGACTTGGGAGAAAGACTGGGGGAGACTTGGGAGAGATACTGGGGGAGACTTGGGAGAGAGACTGGGGGAGACTTGGTAGAAAGACTGGGGGAGACTTGGGAGAGAGACTGGGGGAGACTTGGGAGAGTGACTGGGGGAGACTTGGGAGAGAGACTGGGGGAGACTTGGTAGAGACTGAGGGAGACTTGGGAGGGAGACTTGGGAGAGAGACTGGGGGAGACTTGGTAGAGACTGAGGGAGACTTGGGAAAGAGACTGGGGGAGACTTGGGAGAGAGACTGGGGGAGATTTGGGAGAGCGACTGGGGGAGATTCGGGAGAGAGACTAGGGGAGACTTGGGAGAGAGACTGGGGGAGACTTGGGAGAGAGACTGGGGGAGATTTGGGAGAGCGACTGGGGGAGACTTAGGAGAGAGACTGGGGGAGACTTGGGAGAGAGACTAGGGGAGACTTGGGAGAGAGACTGGGGGAGACTTGGGAGAGCGACTGGGGGAGATTTGGGAGAGAGACTGGGGGAGACTTGGGAGAGAGACTGGGGGAGATTTGGGAGAGATACTAGGGGAGACTTGGGAGAGAGACTGGGGGAGACTTGGGAGATAGACTAGGGGAGACTTGGGAGAGAGACTAGGGGAGACTTGGGAGAGAGACTGGGGGAGACTTGGGAGAGAGACTGGGGGAGACTTGGGAGAGAGACTGGGGGAGACTTGGGAGAGAGACTGGGGGAGATTTGGGATAGAGACTAGGGGAGACTTGGGAGAGAGACTTGTGGAGACTTGGGAGAGAGACTGGGGGAGATTTGGGAGAGAGACTGGGGGAGATTCGGGAGAGAGACTAGGGGAGACTTGGGAAAGAGACTGGGGGAGACTTGAGAGAGAGACTTGTGGAGACTTGGGAGAGAGACTGGGGGAGACTTGGGAGAGAGACTGGGGGAGACTTGGGAGAGAGACTGGGGGAGTCTTGGGAGATAGACTTGTGGAGACTTGGGAGAGAGACTGGGATAGATAGACAGGTGGGAAGTAGCCTGACTGCCAGTCTGTTTGTGTTATCATGCCCAGCTCCCTGTGTCTCATTGACATTTTGGCTTGAACAGCAATGGAGTTGGAAAGAGCACAAACATATCTGGGACCAGGCTATATGGGAAGGCTAATCTGATACAAATAGGATACAAGTGACATTTGTAAGATATGAAGGATACATCTCCACGATGTCATTGGAAAACAGTATGATAGGTAGGAAACTGGAAGGACATAGGGGAGAGGGGGAAGCATCTGGGGAAGACGAGGATAGAGGGGAGAGGGACAGACATCTGACTTGAAGAATAGAGGGGAGAGGGGGAGACAACTGACTAGAAGGATAGAGGGGAGAGGGGGAGACAACTGACTGGAAGGATATAGGGGAGAGGGGAGACAACTGACTGGAGGGATATCAGGGGAGAGGGGAGACAACTGACTGGAGGGATATCAGGGGAGAGGGGAGACAACTGACTGGAGGGATATCAGGGGATAGGGGAGACAACTGACTGGAGGGATAGAGGGGAGAGGGGAGACAACTGACTGGAGGGATAGAGGGGAGAGGGGAGACAACTGACTGGAGGGATATCAGGGGAGAGGGGAGACAACTGACTGGAGGGATAGAGGGGAGAGGGGAGACAACTGACTGGAGGGATAGAGGGGAGAGGGGAGACAACTGACTGGAGGGATAGAGGGGAGAGGGGAGACAACTGACTGGAGGGATATCAGGGGAGAGGGGAGACAACTGACTGGAGGGATATCAGGGGAGAGGGGAGAAAACTGACTGGAGGGATAGAGGGGAGAGGGGAGACAACTGACTGGAGGGATAGAGGGGAGAGGGGAGACAACTGACTGGAGGGATAGAGGGGAGAGGGGAGACAACTGACTGGAGGGATATCAGGGGAGAGGGGAGACAACTGACTGGAGGGATAGAGGGGAGAGGGGAGACAACTGACTGGAGGGATAGAGGGGAGAGGGGAGACAACTGACTGGAGGGATAGAGGGGAGAACTGACTGGAAGGATAGAGGGGAGAGGGGAGACAACTGACTGGAGGGATAGAGGGGAGAGGGGAGACAACTGACTGGAGGGATAGAGGGGAGAACTGACTGGAGGGATAGAGGGGGAGACAACTGACTGGAGGGATAGAGGGGAGAGGGGGACAACTGACTGGAGGGATAGAGGGGAGAGGGGAGACAACTGACTGGAGGGATAGAGGGGAGAACTGACTGGAAGGATAGAGGGGAGAGGGGAGACAACTGACTGGAGGGATAGAGGGGAGAGGGGAGACAACTGACTGGAGGGATAGAGGGGAGAGGGGAGACAACTGACTGGAGGGATAGAGGGGAGAGGGGGACAACTGACTGGAGGGATAGAGGGGAGAGGGGGACAACTGACTGGAGGGATAGAGGGGAGAGGGGAGACAACTGACTGGAGGGATAGAGGGGAGAGGGGGACAACTGACTGGAGGGATAGAGGGGAGACATTTGGGGAAGACTGAGGTTGTAATAGTTGTATCATTAAGGTCACTGGAAGACGGTATGATAGGTGGGACACTGCTGACTCTTCATGTACTTGATGGCGAACTTCAACTCCGTACTCTTCTTCTCCCATTTGTGGATGGACATGAGCAGCAGCTGCTGGTCCACTTTCCGGCCCATGATGAGGAAGTTACTACCAAGGTTGTCCAGCTGAGCACACGGGCAGTTGGCTCCATTCTTTATGTACAGCGTCAACTTCTTCAAGTCCTTTTTACGCAGGACACCCATCTTGAGCACCTTCTTCTTCTTCTGGGCAGCGATGAGTTTACGGTCGCCATTCTCTTTCTTCACTTCTTTGATCTTCATCTTGATAGCTAGGGGAGAAGGGAGAGAGAGAGAGGAATGAGAGAGTGAGAAAAGTGAGAAGAGGAGAGAGTGGGAGGAGAAAGTGATTAAGAGAGAGAGAGATGGAGACAGATTTAGATAAATATTTGGATCAGTGACTTGCATTTTTATTTCAAATAAACCTCCTGAATGGTAGTTTTGCCTTTAAGATGGAATCTATGGCAGAGTAAACAAACACAACATAAATCCATGCCCTAAACAACAAGAAAACTCAGAAAAACATGCAACACATCCCTTTAGCAAATGGAATCAGCCCAACATTGGACTAAATCATTCAAAAACTATATGATAGCTACTCATGTGTTTTGTGTTGGGACCTGGACATTGCCTTGACGGCACATGCACACACACACACACACACACACACACACACACACACACACACACACACACACACACACACATGCACGCACACACGCACGCACGCACGCACGCACGCACACGCACGCACATACTTTTTATGTTATTTTTATTTAACCTTTATTTAACCAGGTAGGCTAGTTGAGAACAAGTTCTCATTTACAACTGCGACCTGGCCAAGATAAGGCAAAGCAGGACGACAAAAACAACAACACAGAGTTACACATGGGATAAACAAACTTACAGTCAATAACACAATAGAAAAATCTGTATACCTTGTGTGCAAAGGAAGTAAGGAGGTAAGGCAAAAAATAGGCCAATAGTGGCAAAGTATTTACAATTTAGCAATTAACACTGGAGTGATAGATGTGCAGATGAGGATGTGCAAGTAGAAATGCTGGTATGCAAAAGAGCAGAAAATCAAAAACAAATCTGGGGATGAGGTAGGTAGTTGGTTGGATGGGCTGTTTACAGATGAGCTGTGTACAGGGACAGTGATCGGTAAGCTGCTCTGACAGCTGATGCTGAAAGTTAGAGAGGGAGATATAAGACTCCAGCTACAGTGATTTTTGCAATTCGTTCCAGTCATTGGCAGCAGAGAACTGGAAGGAAATGTGGCCAAAGGAGGTGTTGGCTTTGGGGATGACCAGTGAAATATACCTGCTGGAGCGCGTGCTACGGGTGGGTGTTGCTAAGGTGACCAATGAGCTGAGATAAGGCGGAGCTTTACCTTTATAGATGACCTGGAGCGAGTGGGTTTAGCGACGAATATGTAGCGAGGACCAGCCAACGAGAGCATACAGGTCGCAGTGCTGGGTAGTATATGGGGCTTTGGTGACAAAACGGATGGCACTGTGATAGATTGCATCCAATTTGCTTAGAGTGATGGATGCTATTTTGTAAATGACATCGCCGAAGTCAAGGATCGGTAGGATAGTCAGTTTTCTGAGGGTATGTTTGGCAGCATGAATGAGGCTTTGTTGCGAAAAAGGAAGCCGATTCTAGATTTGATTTTGGATTGGAGATGTTTGATGTGAGTCTGGAAGGAAGGTTTACAGTCTAAACAGACATCTAGGTATTTATAGTTGTCCACATATTCTAAGTCAGACCCGTCCAGAGTAGTGATGCTGGACAGGCGGGCGGGTGCGGGCAGCGATCAGTTGAAGAGCATGCATTTCGCTTTACTAGCATTTAAGAGCAGTTGGATGCCACGGAAGGAGTGTTGTATGGCACTGAAGCTTGTTTGGAGGTTTGTTCAGGCAGTGTCCAGAGAAGGGCCAGATGTATACAGAATGGTGTCGTCTGCGTAGAGGTGGATCAGAGCATCACCAGCAGCTAGAGCGGCATCATCGATATATACACAGAAAAGAGTTGGCCCACACACACACAGACACACACACAGACACAGACGCCGACGCCAACGCCCACGCCCACGCACACGCACACGCACACGCACACATACACACATTGATCAAAGCCTAAAGGACTCAGCTGTAGGTCAAATGATTTGCCCTGTGTGCCCACACAGAGACATAAGTCATGTTCTGGGAGTGAATGGAAATTAAAGGAGAGAGAAAGAGGAGGGCACACATACACACACACACACACATACGTACACACGCACACACACACATACACACACACGCGCACACACGGACACACGCAAACATACACATACACACAAACACGGGTAGACCCCGCCCCAAGCACAGGGGTACTTTACACCTCCCCAGAGGGTCATCATTTACCCCTACACAACTAATCACTATTACCTTGGGACTGCCACAAGACTGCATCCTCTGTGTCTGTGTGTTTGTGTGTGTCTGTGTTTGTTTCAGAGAGGAATTCTCCATGTAAGCACACCCTGACAGACCAAATGAATCATGTTGAGGATGAAGGACCAACGTTGGTATCAAACGTCGTTCCCAACCACCTGGATTACTGACATGTTACTTCTGGCCTCCTTTCCTCCTGTTTTCTAATGTTTCTTACACACAGACACACACAGGGTCTTAATATGTTCAGGGGGGTATTTGTGTGGTGTGTGTCTGGGTCCCACCAGCCAGGATTTGACCTGAGACATTGTACAAAATAATGTAAGTGACAGAACTGTGTGCCCACGCAGAGACATGTCATAAGTAATGTTCAGGGAGTGAATGGAAATGAAAGGAGAGAAAAAGAGGGGGGACACACAGACAGACAGAGGCCAATAAAAAGAGAGAGAGAGAGAGAGAGAGAGAGAGAGAGCCTGTCATTTTGAGCAGAAACAGCCCTTCCTGGGGTGAGAGCTTGTCAGCCTCACTAACATGCAGGTGTTGGGTATACAGATTTACACCCAGCAGGTTTACAGCCAGGCCTCTGCAAGCAAGTCTCAGGCAAGGATAAGGATATTCATCTCATAGATGTTCAGATGATATATTCAAGCCAAGTAATTTATAAATAGGTACAAATGAATTGAAATGTTGAGGCGTTACCAGAAGTTGACACCAAGTGTGAAAATCTTGTATAATAATGCTGTCATTTCTGCTGAATATTTGCATCATTCTTGGCTCAATCAAACAATCCAAGTCTCTAAAATCTTTACCTCTGTATTCATCTCTGAATTTCACTCAACTAACCACTAGACACTCAGCTAAAAGAGTCCATACTTTGAAGTGAACGATGCTCTCCTATGCTTGCAGTGTGTGTGTGTGCTTTGATTGGCTATCTGCCTTCATACGCAATCAAATTGCATTCTGAGATAGTTATTGTGTCATGTTATTTCATGATGTTTTACTCAACTTTTCTCTTTTATTCTCCCTGGACTATACAGCGGACTATTATTCAATCTCCCAATTAAACAGATGGATAACTATCTAGATTACTATTGTCTTACCTCATGCTAGATGACAAGGGAGTGTGTGTGTGCGTGTGCGTGTGTGTGTGTGTGTGCATGTGCGTGAGTGCATGTGTGTGTGTGCGTGTGCGTGCGCGCGCGCGTGTGTGTGTGTGTGCGTGTGCGCGTGTGTGTGTGTGTGTGAGTGTGACCTCATGCTATATGACAAAGAACTGTGTGGCTGGCTGTTAGTCAGTGTTGGCTGCTACTCTGAGTGTGAAAGAGAATAAAGACAATGGATGTGTCCCAAATTGCACCCTATTAACAATATGATACACTCGTTTAAACCAGGACCCATAAGGCTCTGGTCAAACGTAGTGCACTATGTAGGGAATAGGGTTCCATTTGGGCCACATCCCTTATATTGTATTGCTCTTGGATTTGAATAATGCCAGTTCCACCATTCTTCAACCAGAAGTACCTTCTCAGTAGTGTACGTTCTGGCTGGTATCATGTTAACTTAATGTACGTTCTGGCTGGTATCATGTTAACTTAATGTACGTTCTGGCTGGTATCATGTTAACTTAATGTAAGTTATGGCTGGTATCATGTTAACTTCATGTAAGTTCTGGCTGGTATCATGTTCACTTAATGTAAGTTCTGGCTGGTATCATGTTAACTTAATGTAAGTTCTGGCTGGTATCATGTTAACTTCATGTAAGTTATGTCTGGTATCATGTTAACTTAATGTAAGTTCTGGCTGGTATCATGTTAACTTAATGTAAGTTCTGGCTGGTATCATGTTAACTTAATGTACGTTCTGGCTGGTATCATGTTAACTTAATGTAAGTTCTGGCTGGTATCATGTTAACTTAATGTACGTTCTGGCTGGTATCATGTTAACTTAATGTAAGTTCTGGCTGGTATCATGTTAACTTAATGTACGTTCTGGCTGGCATCATGTTAACTTAATGTAAGTTCTGGCTGGTATCATGTTAACTAAATGTAAGTTATGGCTAGTATCATGTTAACTTAATGTAAGTTCTTGCTGTTATCATGTTCACTTAATGTAAGTTCTTGCTGGTATCATGTTAACTTAATGTAAGTTCTGGCTGGTATCATGTTAACTTCATGTACGTTATGGCTGGTATCATGTTAACTTCATGTAAGTTATGGCTGGTATCATGTTAACTTAATGTAAGTTCTGGCTGGTATCATGTTAACTTCATGTACGTTATGGCTGGTATCATGTTAACTTAATGTAAGTTCTGGCTGGTATCATGTTAACTTAATGTAAGTTATGGCTGGTATCATGTTAACTTCATGTAAGTTCTGGCTGGTATCATGTTAACTTAATGTAAGTTCTGGCTGGTATCATGTTAACTTCATGTAAGTTCTGGCTGGTATCATGTTAACTTAATGTAAGTTCTGGCTGGTATCATGTTAACTTCATGTAAGTTCTGGCTGGTATCATGTTAACTTAATGTAAGTTCTGGCTGGTATCATGTTAACTTCATGTACGTTATGGCTGGTATCATGTTAACTTAATGTAAGTTCTGGCTGGTATCATGTTAACTTAATGTAAGTTATGGCTGGTATCATGTTAACTTCATGTAAGTTCTGGCTGGTATCATGTTAACTTAATGTAAGTTATGGCTGGTATCATGTTAACTTAATGTAAGTTATGGCTGGTATCATGTTAACTTAATGTAAGTTTTGGCTGGTATCATGTTAACTTAATGTAAGTTATGGCTGGTATCATGTTAACTTAATGTAAGTTCTGGCTGGTATCATGTTAACTTAATGTAAGTTCTGGCTGGTATCATGTTAACTTAATGTAAGTTATGGCTGGTATCATGTTAACTTAATGTAAGTTATGGCTGGTATCATGTTAACTTCATGTAAGTTCTGGCTGGTATCATGTTAACTTAATGTAAGTTATGGCTGGTATCATGTTAACTTCATGTAAGTTCTGGCTGGTATCATGTTAACTTAATGTAAGTTCTGGCTGGTATCATGTTAACTTCATGTACGTTATGGCTGGTATCATGTTAACTTCATGTA
The DNA here is from genome assembly GCF_045679555.1 of Salvelinus alpinus. Taxonomy (NCBI): domain Eukaryota; kingdom Metazoa; phylum Chordata; class Actinopteri; order Salmoniformes; family Salmonidae; genus Salvelinus; species Salvelinus alpinus. The sequence goes on along the minus strand of NC_092088.1, from coordinate 89,905,098 downwards.
AGTTCTGGCTGGTATCATGTTAACTTAATGTAAGTTATGGCTGGTATCATGTTAACTTCATGTAAGTTCTGGCTGGTATCATGTTCACTTAATGTAAGTTCTGGCTGGTATCATGTTAACTTAATGTAAGTTATGGCTGGTATCATGTTAACTTAATGTAAGTTATGGCTGGTATCATGTTAACTTAATGTAAGTTCTTGCTGGTATCATGTTAACTTAAAGTAAGTTATGGCTGGTATCATGTTAACTTAATGTAAGTTCTGGCTGGTATCATGTTAACTTAAAGTAAGTTATGGCTGGTATCATGTTAACTTCATGTACGTTCTGGCTGGTATCATTTTAACTTCATGTAAGTTCTGGCTGGTATCATGTTAACTTAATGTAAGTTATGGCTGGTATCATGTTAACTTAATGTAAGTTCTGGCTGGTATCATGTTAACTTCATGTAAGTTATGGCTGGTATCATGTTAACTTAATGTAAGTTATGTCTGGTATCATTTTAACTTCATGTAAGTTCTGGCTGGTATCATGTTAACTTAATGTAAGTTCTGGCTGGTATCATGTTAACTTAATGTAAGTTCTGGCTGGCATCATGTAAACTTCATGTAAGTTATGTCTGGTATCATGTTAACTTAAAGTAAGTTATGGCTGGTATCATGTTAACTTAATGTAAGTTATGGCTGGTATCATGTTAACTTAATGTAAGTTCTGGCTGGTATCATGTTAACTTCATGTAAGTTATGGCTGGTATCATGTTAACTTCATGTAAGTTCTGGCTGGTATCATGTTAACTTCATGTAAGTTATGGCTGGTATCATGTTAACTTAATGTAAGTTCTGGCTGGTATCATGATAACTTAATGTAAGTTCTGGCTGGTATCATGTTAACTTAATGTACGTTCTGGCTGGTATCATGTTAACTTCATGTAAGTTATGTCTGGTATCATGTTAACTTAATGTAAGTTATGGCTGGTATCATGTTAACTTCATGTAAGTTCTGGCTGGTATCATGTTAACTTAATGTAAGTTCTGGCTGGTATCATGTTAACTTAATGTAAGTTATGGCTGGTATCATGTTAACTTAATGTAAGTTTAGGCTGGTATCATGTTCACTTAATGTAAGTTATGGCTGGTATCATGTTAACTTCATGTAAGTTCTGGCTGGTATCATGTTCACTTAATGTAAGTTCTGGCTGGTATCATGTTAACTTAATGTAAGTTAACTTAATGTACTTAATGTACGTTCTGGCTGGTATCATGTTAACCTAATGTAAGTTCTGGCTGGTATCATGTTAAATTCATGTAAGTTTTGGCTGGTATCATGTTAACTTAATGTAAGTTATGGCTGGTATCATGTTAACTTCATGTAAGTTATGGCTGGTATCATGTTAACTTAATGTAAGTTCTGGCTGGCATCATGTAAACTTCATGTAAGTTATGTCTGGTATCATGTTAACTTAATGTAAGTTATGGCTGGTATCATGTTAACTTAAAGTAAGTTATGGCTGGTATCATGTTAACTTCATGTAAGTTATGGCTGGTATCATGTTAACTTAATGTAAGTTATGTCTGGTATCATTTTAACTTCATGTAAGTTCTGGCTGGTATCATGTTAACTTAATGTAAGTTCTGGCTGGTATCATGTTAACTTAATGTAAGTTCTGGCTGGTATCATGTTAACTTAAAGTAAGTTATGGCTGGTATCATGTTAACTTCATGTACGTTCTGGCTGGTATCATGTTAACTTAATGTAAGTTATGGCTGGTATCATGTTAACTTAATGTAAGTTATGTCTGGTATCATGTTAACTTAATGTAAGTTATGTCTGGTATCATGTTAACTTCATGTAAGTTCTGGCTGGTATCATGTTAACTTAATGTAAGTTCTGGCTGGTATCATGTTAACTTAATGTAAGTTCTGGCTGGTATCATGTTAACTTCATGTAAGTTCTGGCTGGTATCATGTTAACTTCATGTAAGTTCTGGCTGGTATCATGTTAACTTCATGTAAGTTCTGGCTGGTATCATGTTAACTTAATGTAAGTTATGGCTGGTATCATGTTAACTTCATGTAAGTTCTGGCTGGTATCATGTTAACTTAAAGTAAGTTATGGCTGGTATCATGTTAACTTAATGTACGTTCTGGCTGGTATCATTTTCACTTAATGTAAGTTCTGGCTGGTATCATGTTAACTTAATGTAAGTTATGGCTGGTATCATGTTAACTTAATGTAAGTTTAGGCTGGTATCATGTTCACTTAATGTAAGTTATGGCTGGTATCATGTTAACTTCATGTAAGTTCTGGCTGGTATCATGTTCACTTAATGTAAGTTCTGGCTGGTATCATGTTAACTTAATGTAAGTTATGGCTGGTATCATGTTAACTTAATGTAAGTTATGGCTGGTATCATGTTAACTTAATGTAAGTTCTTGCTGGTATCATGTTAACTTAAAGTAAGTTATGGCTGGTATCATGTTAACTTAATGTAAGTTCTGGCTGGTATCATGTTAACTTAAAGTAAGTTATGGCTGGTATCATGTTAACTTCATGTACGTTCTGGCTGGTATCATTTTAACTTCATGTAAGTTCTGGCTGGTATCATGTTAACTTAATGTAAGTTATGGCTGGTATCATGTTAACTTAATGTAAGTTCTGGCTGGTATCATGTTAACTTCATGTAAGTTATGGCTGGTATCATGTTAACTTAATGTAAGTTATGTCTGGTATCATTTTAACTTCATGTAAGTTCTGGCTGGTATCATGTTAACTTAATGTAAGTTCTGGCTGGTATCATGTTAACTTAATGTAAGTTCTGGCTGGCATCATGTAAACTTCATGTAAGTTATGTCTGGTATCATGTTAACTTAAAGTAAGTTATGGCTGGTATCATGTTAACTTAATGTAAGTTATGGCTGGTATCATGTTAACTTAATGTAAGTTCTGGCTGGTATCATGTTAACTTCATGTAAGTTATGGCTGGTATCATGTTAACTTCATGTAAGTTCTGGCTGGTATCATGTTAACTTCATGTAAGTTATGGCTGGTATCATGTTAACTTAATGTAAGTTCTGGCTGGTATCATGATAACTTAATGTAAGTTCTGGCTGGTATCATGTTAACTTAATGTACGTTCTGGCTGGTATCATGTTAACTTCATGTAAGTTATGTCTGGTATCATGTTAACTTAATGTAAGTTATGGCTGGTATCATGTTAACTTCATGTAAGTTCTGGCTGGTATCATGTTAACTTAATGTAAGTTCTGGCTGGTATCATGTTAACTTAATGTAAGTTATGGCTGGTATCATGTTAACTTAATGTAAGTTTAGGCTGGTATCATGTTCACTTAATGTAAGTTATGGCTGGTATCATGTTAACTTCATGTAAGTTCTGGCTGGTATCATGTTCACTTAATGTAAGTTCTGGCTGGTATCATGTTAACTTAATGTAAGTTAACTTAATGTACTTAATGTACGTTCTGGCTGGTATCATGTTAACCTAATGTAAGTTCTGGCTGGTATCATGTTAAATTCATGTAAGTTTTGGCTGGTATCATGTTAACTTAATGTAAGTTATGGCTGGTATCATGTTAACTTCATGTAAGTTATGGCTGGTATCATGTTAACTTAATGTAAGTTCTGGCTGGCATCATGTAAACTTCATGTAAGTTATGTCTGGTATCATGTTAACTTAATGTAAGTTATGGCTGGTATCATGTTAACTTAAAGTAAGTTATGGCTGGTATCATGTTAACTTCATGTAAGTTCTGGCTGGTATCATGTTAACTTAATGTAAGTTCTGGCTGGTATCATGTTAACTTAATGTAAGTTATGGCTGGTATCATGTTAACTTATGGTAAGTTTAGGCTGGTATCATGTTCACTTAATGTAAGTTATGGCTGGTATCATGTTAACTTCATGTAAGTTCTGGCTGGTATCATGTTCACTTAATGTAAGTTCTGGCTGGTATCATGTTAACTTAATGTAAGTTAACTTAATGTACTTAATGTACGTTCTGGCTGGTATCATGTTAACCTAATGTAAGTTCTGGCTGGTATCATGTTAAATTCATGTAAGTTTTGGCTGGTATCATGTTAACTTAATGTAAGTTATGGCTGGTATCATGTTAACTTCATGTAAGTTATGGCTGGTATCATGTTAACTTAATGTAAGTTCTGGCTGGCATCATGTAAACTTCATGTAAGTTATGTCTGGTATCATGTTAACTTAATGTAAGTTATGGCTGGTATCATGTTAACTTAAAGTAAGTTATGGCTGGTATCATGTTAACTTCATGTAAGTTATGGCTGGTATCATGTTAACTTAATGTAAGTTATGTCTGGTATCATTTTAACTTCATGTAAGTTCTGGCTGGTATCATGTTAACTTAATGTAAGTTCTGGCTGGTATCATGTTAACTTAATGTACGTTCTGGCTGGTATCATGTTAACTTCATGTAAGTTATGGCTGGTATCATGTTAACTTAATGTAAGTTCTGGCTGGTATCAGGTTAACTTAATGTAAGTTCTGGCTGGTATCATGTTAACTTAATGTAAGTTCTGGCTGGTATCATGTTAACTTAATGTAAGTTATGGCTGGTATCATGTTAACTTAATGTAAGTTATGGCTGGTATCATGTTAACTTAATGTAAGTTCTGGCTGGTATCATGTTAACTTCATGTAAGTTATGTCTGGTATCATGTTAACTTAATGTAAGTTATGGCTGGTATCATGTTAACTTAAAGTAAGTTATGGCTGGTATCATGTTAACTTAATGTAAGTTCTGGCTGGTATCATGTTAACTTCATGTAAGTTCTGGCTGGTATCATGTTAACTTCATGTAAGTTATTGCTGGTATCATGTTAACTTAATGTAAGTTCTGGCTGGTATCATGATAACTTAATGTAAGTTCTGGCTGGTATCATGTTAACTTAATGTACGTTCTGGCTGGTATCATGTTAACTTCATGTAAGTTATGTCTGGTATCATGTTAACTTAATGTAAGTTATGGCTGGTATCATGTTAACTTCATGTAAGTTCTGGCTGGTATCATGTTAACTTAATGTAAGTTCTGGCTGGTATCATGTTAACTTAATGTAAGTTATGGCTGGTATCATGTTAACTTAATGTACGTTTAGGCTGGTATCATGTTCACTTAATGTAAGTTATGGCTGGTATCATGTTAACTTCATGTAAGTTCTGGCTGGTATCATGTTCACTTAATGTAAGTTCTGGCTGGTATCATGTTAACTTAATGTAAGTTATGGCTGGTATCATGTTAACTTAATGTAAGTTATGGCTGGTATCATGTTAACTTAATGTAAGTTCTTGCTGGTATCATGTTAACTTAAAGTAAGTTATGGCTGGTATCATGTTAACTTAATGTAAGTTCTGGCTGGTATCATGTTAACTTAAAGTAAGTTATGGCTGGTATCATGTTAACTTCATGTACGTTCTGGCTGGTATCATTTTAACTTCATGTAAGTTCTGGCTGGTATCATGTTAACTTAATGTAAGTTATGGCTGGTATCATGTTAACTTAATGTAAGTTCTGGCTGGTATCATGTTAACTTCATGTAAGTTATGGCTGGTATCATGTTAACTTAATGTACGTTCTGGCTGGTATCATTTTAACTTCATGTAAGTTCTGGCTGGTATCATGTTAACTTAATGTAAGTTATGGCTGGTATCATGTTAACTTAATGTAAGTTCTGGCTGGTATCATGTTAACTTCATGTAAGTTATGGCTGGTATCATGTTAACTTAATGTAAGTTATGTCTGGTATCATTTTAACTTCATGTAAGTTCTGGCTGGTATCATGTTAACTTAATGTAAGTTCTGGCTGGTATCATGTTAACTTAATGTACGTTCTGGCTGGTATCATGTTAACTTCATGTAAGTTATGGCTGGTATCATGTTAACTTAATGTAAGTTCTGGCTGGTATCAGGTTAACTTAATGTAAGTTCTGGCTGGTATCATGTTAACTTAATGTAAGTTATGGCTGGTATCATGTTAACTTAATGTAAGTTATGGCTGGTATCATGTTAACTTAAAGTAAGTTAGGGCTGGTATCATGTTAACTTCATGTACGTTCTGGCTGGTATCATTTTAACTTCATGTAAGTTCTGGCTGGTATCATGTTAACTTAATGTAAGTTATGGCTGGTATCATGTTAACTTAATGTAAGTTCTGGCTGGTATCATGTTAACTTAATGTAAGTTCTGGCTGGTATCATGTTAACTTAATGTAAGTTATGGCTGGTATCATGTTAACTTAATGTAAGTTTAGGCTGGTATCATGTTCACTTAATGTAAGTTCTGGCTGGTATCATGTTAACTTCATGTAAGTTCTGGTTGGTATCATGTTCACTTAATGTAAGTTCTGGCTGGTATCATGTTAACTTAATGTAAGTTATGGCTGGTATCATGTTAACTTAATGTAAGTTATGGCTGGTATCATGTTAACTTAAAGTAAGTTAGGGCTGGTATCATGTTAACTTCATGTACGTTCTGGCTGGTATCATTTTAACTTCATGTAAGTTCTGGCTGGTATCATGTTAACTTAATGTAAGTTCTGGCTGGTATCATGTTAACTTAATGTAAGTTATGGCTGGTATCATGTTAACTTCATGTAAGTTCTGGCTGGTATCATGTTAACTTAATGTACGTTCTGGCTGGTATCATGTTAACTTCATGTAAGTTATGGCTGGTATCATGTTAACTTAATGTAAGTTCTGGCTGGTATCAGGTTAACTTAATGTAAGTTCTGGCTGGTATCATGTTAACTTAATGTAAGTTATGGCTGGTATCATGTTAACTTCATGTAAGTTCTGGCTGGTATCATGTTAACTTAATGTAAGTTATGGCTGGTATCATGTTAACTTAATGTAAGTTCTGGATGGTATCATGTTAACTTAATGTAAGTTCTGGCTGCTATCATGTTAACTTAATGTAAGTTCTGGCTGGTATCATGTTAACTTAATGTAAGTTATGGCTGGTATCATGTTAACTTCATGTAAGTTCTGGCTGGTATCATGTTAACTTAATGTAAGTTCTGGCTGGTATCATATTAACTTAATGTAAGTTATGGCTGGTATCATGTTAACTTCATGTAAGTTCTGGCTGGTATCATGTTAACTTAATGTAAGTTCTGTCTGGTATCATGTTAACTTAATGTAAGTTATGGCTGGTATCATGTTAACTTAATGTAAGTTCTGGCTGGTATCATGTTAACTTAATGTAAGTTATGGCTGGTATCATGTTAACTTCATGTAAGTTCTGGCTGGTATCATGTTAACTTAATGTAAGTTATGGCTGGTATCATGTTAACTTAATGTAAGTTCTGGATGGTATCATGTTAACTTAATGTAAGTTCTGGCTGCTATCATGTTAACTTAATGTAAGTTCTGGCTGGTATCATGTTAACTTAATGTAAGTTATGGCTGGTATCATGTTAACTTCATGTACGTTCTGGCTGGTATCATGTTAACTTCATGTAAGTTATGGCTGGTATCATGTTAACTTAATGTAAGTTCTGGCTGGTATCAGGTTAACTTAATGTAAGTTCTGGCTGGTATCATGTTAACTTAATGTAAGTTCTGGCTGGTATCATGTTAACTTAATGTAAGTTATGGCTGGTATCATGTTAACTTCATGTAAGTTCTGGCTGGTATCATGTTAACTTCATGTAAGTTCTGGCTGGTATCATGTTAACTTCATGTAAGTTATTGCTGGTATCATGTTAACTTAATGTAAGTTCTGGCTGGTATCATGATAACTTAATGTAAGTTCTGGCTGGTATCATGTTAACTTAATGTACGTTCTGGCTGGTATCATGTTAACTTCATGTAAGTTATGTCTGGTATCATGTTAACTTAATGTAAGTTATGGCTGGTATCATGTTAACTTCATGTAAGTTCTGGCTGGTATCATGTTAACTTAATGTAAGTTCTGGCTGGTATCATGTTAACTTAATGTAAGTTATGGCTGGTATCATGTTAACTTAATGTACGTTTAGGCTGGTATCATGTTCACTTAATGTAAGTTATGGCTGGTATCATGTTAACTTCATGTAAGTTCTGGCTGGTATCATGTTCACTTAATGTAAGTTCTGGCTGGTATCATGTTAACTTAATGTAAGTTATGGCTGGTATCATGTTAACTTAATGTAAGTTATGGCTGGTATCATGTTAACTTAATGTAAGTTCTTGCTGGTATCATGTTAACTTAAAGTAAGTTATGGCTGGTATCATGTTAACTTAATGTAAGTTCTGGCTGGTATCATGTTAACTTAAAGTAAGTTATGGCTGGTATCATGTTAACTTCATGTACGTTCTGGCTGGTATCATTTTAACTTCATGTAAGTTCTGGCTGGTATCATGTTAACTTAATGTAAGTTATGGCTGGTATCATGTTAACTTAATGTAAGTTCTGGCTGGTATCATGTTAACTTCATGTAAGTTATGGCTGGTATCATGTTAACTTAATGTACGTTCTGGCTGGTATCATTTTAACTTCATGTAAGTTATGGCTGGTATCATGTTAACTTCATGTACGTTCTGGCTGGTATCATTTTAACTTCATGTAAGTTCTGGCTGGTATCATGTTAACTTAATGTAAGTTATGGCTGGTATCATGTTAACTTAATGTAAGTTCTGGCTGGTATCATGTTAACTTCATGTAAGTTATGGCTGGTATCATGTTAACTTAATGTAAGTTATGTCTGGTATCATTTTAACTTCATGTAAGTTCTGGCTGGTATCATGTTAACTTAATGTAAGTTCTGGCTGGTATCATGTTAACTTAATGTACGTTCTGGCTGGTATCATGTTAACTTCATGTAAGTTATGGCTGGTATCATGTTAACTTAATGTAAGTTCTGGCTGGTATCAGGTTAACTTAATGTAAGTTCTGGCTGGTATCATGTTAACTTAATGTAAGTTATGGCTGGTATCATGTTAACTTAATGTAAGTTATGGCTGGTATCATGTTAACTTAAAGTAAGTTAGGGCTGGTATCATGTTAACTTCATGTACGTTCTGGCTGGTATCATTTTAACTTCATGTAAGTTCTGGCTGGTATCATGTTAACTTAATGTAAGTTATGGCTGGTATCATGTTAACTTAATGTAAGTTCTGGCTGGTATCATGTTAACTTAATGTAAGTTCTGGCTGGTATCATGTTAACTTAATGTAAGTTATGGCTGGTATCATGTTAACTTAATGTAAGTTTAGGCTGGTATCATGTTCACTTAATGTAAGTTCTGGCTGGTATCATGTTAACTTCATGTAAGTTCTGGCTGGTATCATGTTCACTTAATGTAAGTTCTGGCTGGTATCATGTTAACTTAATGTAAGTTATGGCTGGTATCATGTTAACTTAATGTAAGTTATGGCTGGTATCATGTTAACTTAAAGTAAGTTAGGGCTGGTATCATGTTAACTTCATGTACGTTCTGGCTGGTATCATTTTAACTTCATGTAAGTTCTGGCTGGTATCATGTTAACTTAATGTAAGTTCTGGCTGGTATCATGTTAACTTAATGTAAGTTATGGCTGGTATCATGTTAACTTCATGTAAGTTCTGGCTGGTATCATGTTAACTTAATGTACGTTCTGGCTGGTATCATGTTAACTTCATGTAAGTTATGGCTGGTATCATGTTAACTTAATGTAAGTTCTGGCTGGTATCAGGTTAACTTAATGTAAGTTCTGGCTGGTATCATGTTAACTTAATGTAAGTTATGGCTGGTATCATGTTAACTTCATGTAAGTTCTGGCTGGTATCATGTTAACTTAATGTAAGTTATGGCTGGTATCATGTTAACTTAATGTAAGTTCTGGATGGTATCATGTTAACTTAATGTAAGTTCTGGCTGCTATCATGTTAACTTAATGTAAGTTCTGGCTGGTATCATGTTAACTTAATGTAAGTTATGGCTGGTATCATGTTAACTTCATGTAAGTTCTGGCTGGTATCATGTTAACTTAATGTAAGTTCTGGCTGGTATCATATTAACTTAATGTAAGTTATGGCTGGTATCATGTTAACTTCATGTAAGTTCTGGCTGGTATCATGTTAACTTAATGTAAGTTCTGTCTGGTATCATGTTAACTTAATGTAAGTTATGGCTGGTATCATGTTAACTTAATGTAAGTTCTGGCTGGTATCATGTTAACTTAATGTAAGTTATGGCTGGTATCATGTTAACTTCATGTAAGTTCTGGCTGGTATCATGTTAACTTAATGTAAGTTATGGCTGGTATCATGTTAACTTAATGTAAGTTCTGGATGGTATCATGTTAACTTAATGTAAGTTCTGGCTGCTATCATGTTAACTTAATGTAAGTTCTGGCTGGTATCATGTTAACTTAATGTAAGTTATGGCTGGTATCATGTTAACTTCATGTACGTTCTGGCTGGTATCATGTTAACTTCATGTAAGTTATGGCTGGTATCATGTTAACTTAATGTAAGTTCTGGCTGGTATCAGGTTAACTTAATGTAAGTTCTGGCTGGTATCATGTTAACTTAATGTAAGTTCTGGCTGGTATCATGTTAACTTAATGTAAGTTATGGCTGGTATCATGTTAACTTCATGTAAGTTCTGGCTGGTATCATGTTAACTTAATGTAAGTTATGGCTGGTATCATGTTAACTTAATGTAAGTTCTGGCTGGTATCATGTTAACTTAATGTAAGTTCTGGCTGCTATCATGTTAACTTAATGTAAGTTCTGGCTGGTATCATGTTAACTTAATGTAAGTTATGGCTGGTATCATGTTAACTTCATGTATGTTCTGGCTGGTATCATGTTAACTTAATGTAAGTTATGGCTGGTATCATGTTAACTTAAAGTAAGTTCTGGCTGGTATCATGTTAACTTAATGTAAGTTCTGGCTGGTATCATGTTAACTTAAAGTAAGTTATGGCTGGTATCATGTTAACTTCATGTACGTTCTGGCTGGTATCATGTTAACTTCATGTAAGTTCTGGCTGGAATCATGTTAACTTAATGTAAGTTATGGCTGGTATCATGTTAACTTCATGTACGTTCTGGCTGGTATCATGTTAACTTAATGTAAGTTCTGGCTGGTATCATGTTAACTTAATGTAAGTTCTGGCTGGTATCATGTTAACTTAATGTAAGTTATGGCTGGTATCATGTTAACTTAATGTAATTTCTGGCTGGTATCATGTTAACTTAATGTACGTTCTGGCTGGTATCATGTTAACTTAATGTAAGTTCTGGCTGGTATCATGTTAACTTAATGTAAGTTATGGCTGGTATCATGTTAACTTCATGTAAGTTCTTGCTGGTATCATGTTAACTTAATGTAAGTTATGGCTGGTATCATGTTAACTTAATGTAAGTTCTGGCTGGTATCATGTTAACTTAATGTAAGTTCTGGCTGCTATCATGTTAACTTAATGTAAGTTCTGGCTGGTATCATGTTAACTTAATGTAAGTTATGGCTGGTATCATGTTAACTTCATGTAAGTTATGGCTGGTATCATGTTAACTTAATGTAAGTTATGGCTGGTATCATGTTAACTTAATGTAAGTTATGGCTGGTATCATGTTAACTTCATGTAAGTTCTGGCTGGTATCATGTTAACTTCATGTAAGTTATGTCTGGTATCATGTTAACTTCATGTAAGTTCTGGCTGGTATCATGTTAACTTCATGTAAGTTATGTCTGGTATCATGTTAACTTAATGTAAGTTATGGCTGGTATCATGTTAACTTCATGTAAGTTCTGGCTGGTATCATGTTAACTTAATGTAAGTTCTGGCTGGTATCATGTTAACTTAATGTAAGTTATGGCTGGTATCATGTTAACTTAATGTACGTTTAGGCTGGTATCATGTTCACTTAATGTAAGTTATGGCTGGTATCATGTTAACTTCATGTAAGTTCTGGCTGGTATCATGTTCACTTAATGTAAGTTCTGGCTGGTATCATGTTAACTTAATGTAAGTTATGGCTGGTATCATGTTAACTTAATGTAAGTTATGGCTGGTATCATGTTAACTTAATGTAAGTTCTTGCTGGTATCATGTTAACTTAAAGTAAGTTATGGCTGGTATCATGTTAACTTAATGTAAGTTCTGGCTGGTATCATGTTAACTTAAAGTAAGTTATGGCTGGTATCATGTTAACTTCATGTACGTTCTGGCTGGTATCATTTTAACTTCATGTAAGTTCTGGCTGGTATCATGTTAACTTAATGTAAGTTATGGCTGGTATCATGTTAACTTAATGTAAGTTCTGGCTGGTATCATGTTAACTTCATGTAAGTTATGGCTGGTATCATGTTAACTTAATGTACGTTCTGGCTGGTATCATTTTAACTTCATGTAAGTTATGGCTGGTATCATGTTAACTTCATGTACGTTCTGGCTGGTATCATTTTAACTTCATGTAAGTTCTGGCTGGTATCATGTTAACTTAATGTAAGTTATGGCTGGTATCATGTTAACTTAATGTAAGTTCTGGCTGGTATCATGTTAACTTCATGTAAGTTATGGCTGGTATCATGTTAACTTAATGTAAGTTATGTCTGGTATCATTTTAACTTCATGTAAGTTCTGGCTGGTATCATGTTAACTTAATGTAAGTTCTGGCTGGTATCATGTTAACTTAATGTACGTTCTGGCTGGTATCATGTTAACTTCATGTAAGTTATGGCTGGTATCATGTTAACTTAATGTAAGTTCTGGCTGGTATCAGGTTAACTTAATGTAAGTTCTGGCTGGTATCATGTTAACTTAATGTAAGTTATGGCTGGTATCATGTTAACTTAATGTAAGTTATGGCTGGTATCATGTTAACTTAAAGTAAGTTAGGGCTGGTATCATGTTAACTTCATGTACGTTCTGGCTGGTATCATTTTAACTTCATGTAAGTTCTGGCTGGTATCATGTTAACTTAATGTAAGTTATGGCTGGTATCATGTTAACTTAATGTAAGTTCTGGCTGGTATCATGTTAACTTAATGTAAGTTCTGGCTGGTATCATGTTAACTTAATGTAAGTTATGGCTGGTATCATGTTAACTTAATGTAAGTTTAGGCTGGTATCATGTTCACTTAATGTAAGTTCTGGCTGGTATCATGTTAACTTCATGTAAGTTCTGGCTGGTATCATGTTCACTTAATGTAAGTTCTGGCTGGTATCATGTTAACTTAATGTAAGTTATGGCTGGTATCATGTTAACTTAATGTAAGTTATGGCTGGTATCATGTTAACTTAAAGTAAGTTAGGGCTGGTATCATGTTAACTTCATGTACGTTCTGGCTGGTATCATTTTAACTTCATGTAAGTTCTGGCTGGTATCATGTTAACTTAATGTAAGTTCTGGCTGGTATCATGTTAACTTAATGTAAGTTATGGCTGGTATCATGTTAACTTCATGTAAGTTCTGGCTGGTATCATGTTAACTTAATGTACGTTCTGGCTGGTATCATGTTAACTTCATGTAAGTTATGGCTGGTATCATGTTAACTTAATGTAAGTTCTGGCTGGTATCAGGTTAACTTAATGTAAGTTCTGGCTGGTATCATGTTAACTTAATGTAAGTTATGGCTGGTATCATGTTAACTTCATGTAAGTTCTGGCTGGTATCATGTTAACTTAATGTAAGTTATGGCTGGTATCATGTTAACTTAATGTAAGTTCTGGATGGTATCATGTTAACTTAATGTAAGTTCTGGCTGCTATCATGTTAACTTAATGTAAGTTCTGGCTGGTATCATGTTAACTTAATGTAAGTTATGGCTGGTATCATGTTAACTTCATGTAAGTTCTGGCTGGTATCATGTTAACTTAATGTAAGTTCTGGCTGGTATCATATTAACTTAATGTAAGTTATGGCTGGTATCATGTTAACTTCATGTAAGTTCTGGCTGGTATCATGTTAACTTAATGTAAGTTCTGTCTGGTATCATGTTAACTTAATGTAAGTTATGGCTGGTATCATGTTAACTTAATGTAAGTTCTGGCTGGTATCATGTTAACTTAATGTAAGTTATGGCTGGTATCATGTTAACTTCATGTAAGTTCTGGCTGGTATCATGTTAACTTAATGTAAGTTATGGCTGGTATCATGTTAACTTAATGTAAGTTCTGGATGGTATCATGTTAACTTAATGTAAGTTCTGGCTGCTATCATGTTAACTTAATGTAAGTTCTGGCTGGTATCATGTTAACTTAATGTAAGTTATGGCTGGTATCATGTTAACTTCATGTACGTTCTGGCTGGTATCATGTTAACTTCATGTAAGTTATGGCTGGTATCATGTTAACTTAATGTAAGTTCTGGCTGGTATCAGGTTAACTTAATGTAAGTTCTGGCTGGTATCATGTTAACTTAATGTAAGTTCTGGCTGGTATCATGTTAACTTAATGTAAGTTATGGCTGGTATCATGTTAACTTCATGTAAGTTCTGGCTGGTATCATGTTAACTTAATGTAAGTTATGGCTGGTATCATGTTAACTTAATGTAAGTTCTGGCTGGTATCATGTTAACTTAATGTAAGTTCTGGCTGCTATCATGTTAACTTAATGTAAGTTCTGGCTGGTATCATGTTAACTTAATGTAAGTTATGGCTGGTATCATGTTAACTTCATGTATGTTCTGGCTGGTATCATGTTAACTTAATGTAAGTTATGGCTGGTATCATGTTAACTTAAAGTAAGTTCTGGCTGGTATCATGTTAACTTAATGTAAGTTCTGGCTGGTATCATGTTAACTTAAAGTAAGTTATGGCTGGTATCATGTTAACTTCATGTACGTTCTGGCTGGTATCATGTTAACTTCATGTAAGTTCTGGCTGGAATCATGTTAACTTAATGTAAGTTATGGCTGGTATCATGTTAACTTCATGTACGTTCTGGCTGGTATCATGTTAACTTAATGTAAGTTCTGGCTGGTATCATGTTAACTTAATGTAAGTTCTGGCTGGTATCATGTTAACTTAATGTAAGTTATGGCTGGTATCATGTTAACTTAATGTAATTTCTGGCTGGTATCATGTTAACTTAATGTACGTTCTGGCTGGTATCATGTTAACTTAATGTAAGTTCTGGCTGGTATCATGTTAACTTAATGTAAGTTATGGCTGGTATCATGTTAACTTCATGTAAGTTCTTGCTGGTATCATGTTAACTTAATGTAAGTTATGGCTGGTATCATGTTAACTTAATGTAAGTTCTGGCTGGTATCATGTTAACTTAATGTAAGTTCTGGCTGCTATCATGTTAACTTAATGTAAGTTCTGGCTGGTATCATGTTAACTTAATGTAAGTTATGGCTGGTATCATGTTAACTTCATGTAAGTTATGGCTGGTATCATGTTAACTTAATGTAAGTTATGGCTGGTATCATGTTAACTTAATGTAAGTTATGGCTGGTATCATGTTAACTTCATGTAAGTTCTGGCTGGTATCATGTTAACTTCATGTAAGTTATGTCTGGTATCATGTTAACTTCATGTAAGTTCTGGCTGGTATCATGTTAACTTCATGTAAGTTATGTCTGGTATCATGTTAACTTAAAGTAAGTTATGGCTGGTATCATGTTAACTTAATGTAAGTTCTGGCTGGTATCATGTTAACTTAAAGTAAGTTATGGCTGGTATCATGTTAACTTCATGTACGTTCTGGCTGGGATCATGTTAACTTAATGTAAGTTCTGGCTGGTATCATGTTAACTTCATGTAAGTTATGGCTGGTATCATGTTAACTTCATGTAAGTTATGGCTGGTATCATTTTAACTTCATGTAAGTTCTGGCTGGTATCATATTAACTTAATGTAAGTTATGGCTGGTATCATGTTAACTTCATGTAAGTTCTGGCTGGTATCATGTTAACTTAATGTAAGTTATGGCTGGTATCATGTTAACTTCATGTAAGTTCTGGCTGGTATCATGTTAACTTAACTTAAGTTATGGCTGGTATCATGTTAACTTCATGTAAGTTATGGCTGGTATCATGTTAACTTCATGTAAGTTATGGCTGGTATCATGTTAACTTCATGTATGTTCTGGCTGGTATCATGTTAACTTATTGTAAGTTATGGCTGGTACCATGTTAACTTCATGTACGTTATGTCTGGTATCATGTTAACTTAATGTAAGTTATGTCTGGTATCATGTTAACTTAATGTAAGTTCTGGCTGGTATCATGTTAACTTCATGTAAGTTCTGGCTGGTATCATGTTAACTTAATGTAAGTTATGTCTGGTATCATGTTAACTTCATGTAAGTTCTGGCTGGTATCATGTTAACTTCATGTAAGTTCTGGCTGGTATCATGTCAACTTAATATAAGTTATGTCTGGTATCATTTTAACTTCATGTAATTTCTGGCTGGTATCATGTTAACTTCATGTAAGTTCTGGCTGGTATCATGTTAACATCATGTAAGTTATGTCTGGTATCATGTTAACTTCATGTACGTTATGGCTGGTATCATGTTAACTTAATGTAAGTTATGGCTGGTATCATGTTAACTTAATGTAAGTTATGGCTGGTATCATGTTAACTTCATGTAAGTTATGGCTGGTATCATGTTAACTTCATGTACGTTATGGCTGGTATCATGTTAACTGGTGATAAAAGGTCATCAAATATATATTGGATATATATTGGTTAATATCTTACATTTTGGGGTAAGTTTGACTGTGTTTGAACCTCTAACAGATAACAGTATTCTACGTGATCAAATGTACAAAAAAAGGAAAGACTGGTAGAATTGTGTTGCTACACTATGCTATTATGGAAAAGGATTGCCATTAGGGATGTGGACAGCTTGGTCAATATCCATGATTATCATAATAATTCAATGGATAGTTTTACACAATCCTCCAAAGACTGGCTGAGGCTTTTCTCTAAACTTACACCCACACAACATGATTTCTACACACTACAGCCAATCCAGAACATGATAAACTCTGAAGACTCTGGCAACGTTCGAGTGAGTGTTAAATGTAGACGCTTTTCAGAGTTATAGTCTTACAGGGACCAGCTAAAAGACTTGGCGAACAGAGGACATTCAACTCAGTGTGTCCTGCTGGGACCATAATTACATTCAGGAGACAAGAGACGGAGACCTTACCTTAATGTTGTATGGACGTTATTATCGGGACATTGCCTGAACTGTACCATTCAAAACATGAACTGCACCATTCAAAACATGAACTGTAACATTCAAAACACAACATGGCACAAAATGAGTAAATATTTACATTGAATTGTTCCAAAATGCACTTAAACTGAGCTTGAACACAGCCTGCTAACTGGACTTCCTAACACAGGACATATTGTTGTCATTCTATCAGAGTATGTATCCCATATTGTAATGGAATCATTATCATGGTTCTCCTCACCAGTTACATGTGGTGGTGATGTGGCGGTTAGCCGATGTAGTCCTTAACAATTTCTGCTTGTCTATGTGTGAGGGAGTCTATATATCTGTGTGTGTTTGTGTCTCTGTGCATGCTTGCATGCATGCGTGTGAGAGTTTGTGTGTGTGTGTGAGAGAGTGTGTGATGGAAAGTTTGTGTGTGTGTGTGAGGAGTACTGTTGTATTGTGGCTGTGAGCCCTCAACATTGTGTTTCTCATTACTGTCATCGTCTCTGGAGTGAGATTTGTGTGTGTGTGTGTGTGTGTGTGTGTGTGTCTGTTAGTGTGTGTCTGTTAGTGTGTGAGAAGACAATCTACTGTATGGAGTCAAACTAGAACCATGGTCTCATTTAACTACACACATCACAAGGCTGCTCCCAGAAACTGACTGGCTCTGTCACATGTTTGAGTGTGCGTGTGTGCGTGTGCGTGTGCGTGCATGCGTGCGTGCGTGCGTGTGTGTGTGTGTGTATAGCACTTACCAAAGTCGCTGGCACAGTAATGCTCCATGATGTTGTCAGCTTTCAGTTGGTTATCACACGGAGGACAGACTTTAGATGCTGGGGAGAAAGAGAGAGAGAGAGGAGAATGATTGATATTGTAGAAAAGTCAGAGTACAGTCCCACCTGAGTTTTGAGCCTTGGACCTACGGACCGTCAACCCAACACCTCAGCTGTTACACCAAGGATCCGAAGCTCTTGACAATGATGGTAGGTGTTGGGTTTAGGAGCCTACAATACATGTCATAATTGTAGCCAGGTTAGACTACAGGTACAGTAGAGGATAATTAGATGGTTCATATAAACAGCAGCAAGAAGGGAGTAGAGTAGAGTATAGAGCAGAGTAGAGTATAGAGCAGAGTAGAGTAGGGTATAGAGCATGGAATTGTAGTGTATAGAGCGGAGTAGAGCATAGAATGGAGTAGAGCAGAGTATACAGCAGAGTAGAACGGAGAATATAGTATAGTCGAGTATAGACCAGAGAAAAGTAGCGTATAGAGCAGAGTAGAGCATAAAACAAAGTAGAGCAGAGTATAGAGCAGAGTATAAAGTAGAGCAGAGTATAGAGCAGAGTAGAGTAGAGCATAGAGCTGAGTATAGTAAAGTACAGAGCAGAGTAGAGTATAGAGAAGAGCAGAGTATAGAGCATAGTATAGTGGAGTGTAAAGCGGAGTATAGAGCAGAGTAGAGTAGAGAAGAGTAATGAGCAGAGTAGAGAAGAGTAATGAGCAGAGTAGAGTAGAGTATAGAGCAGAGTAGACAAGAGTATAGAATATAGAGTATCGTATAAATCGGAGTAGAGCAGAGTAGAGCAGAGTGTAGTTTGTAGAGTATAGTACACATCAGAGTATAGAGCATAGCAAAGTAGAGAGGAGCAATGCGTAGAGTAGAGTATAGAGCAGAGTAGAGTATAGAATATAGAGTATAGTATAGAGCAGAGTAGAGTATAGAATGGAGTAGAGTAGAGTGTAAAGCAGAGTTGAGTAGAGTATAGAATATAGAGTGTAGTATAGAACAGAGTAGAGTATCGAGCAGAGTAGAGTATAGTATAGAATATAGAGTATAGTATGGATCAGAGTAGAGTATAGCGCGGCATAGCGTAGAGTATGGGATATAGAGTATAGTATATAGCAGAGTAGAGTAGATTATAGAATATAGAGTATAGAATAGAGCAGAGTATAGTATAGAGCAGAGCAGAGTATAGAGTGGAATAGAGTATAGAATATAGAGTATAGAATATAGAGTATAGAATATAGAGTATAGTATAGAGCATAGTAGTGTATAGAGCAGAGTGGTGTAGAGAGTAGAGTATAGAGCAAAGAAGAACAGAGTGGAGTATAGAGCATAGTGGAGTAGAGTATAGAGCAGAGTAGAGTAGAGTAGAGTAAAGCGCAGAGCAGAGTAGAGCGGAGAATGTTAGAGAGTATAGAGCCGAGTAGAGCAGAGTAGAGCAGAGTAGAGCAGATTACAGAGCAGAGGAGAGCAGAGTATAGAGCAGAGTATAAATCGGAGTAGATTAGAGCAGAATATATTGCAGAGTATAGAGCAGGGTAGAGCAGATCATTAGAGTAGAGTAGAGGGGTGTAGAGTAGAGCAGAGAAAAGTACAGTATAGAGCAGAGTAGAGTAGAGCAGAGTATAGAAAAAGAGTACAGCATAGTATAGAGCAGGGTAGAGTCAAGTAGAGCGGATCAGAGTATAGAGCAGAGCAGAGTAGAGTAGAGTTTAGAGCAGAGTAGAGCAGAGTATAGAGCAGAGTAGAGTAGAGCAGGGTAGAATAGAGCAGAGTATAGAGTAGAGTGGAGCAGATAAGAGTATATTGTAGATTAAAGAGCAGAGAAGAGTAAAGGAGAGTAGTGTAGAGCAGAATATAGAGCAGAGTAGAGACGAGTATTATGCAGAGTAGAGCAGAGTACGGAGCAGATCAGAGCAGAGTTAAGTAAAGTACAGTATAGAGCAGAGCAGAGTAGAGTAGATCAGATCAGAGCAGAGTATAGATCAGAGTAGAGTAGAGTATAGAGCAGAGTAGATCAGAGTAGAGTATAGCGCAGAGTAGAGTAGAGCAGAGTACAGAGTAGAGTAGATCAGAGTATGTTGCCGAGTATAGAGCTGAGTAGAGCAGAGTAGAGTCGAGAAGTGCAGATTAGAGCAGCGTAGAGTATAGAGCAGAGCAGAAGCAGAGTCGAGTCGGGTAGAAAAGAGCAGAGTAGAGTAGAGTTTCGAGCAGAGTAGAGCAGAGTAGAGTAGAGCAGAGTATAGAGTAGAGTAGAGCAGATCAGATTATAGTGTAGATTTTAGAGCAGAGAAGAGTAAAGGAAAGTAGAGTTGAGCAGAGTATAGAGCAGAGTAGAGAAGAGTATTATGCAGAACAGAGTAGAGCAGAGTAAAGTAGAGCAGATAATAGAGCAGATAATAGAGCAGAGTAGAGTCGATTAGAGCAGAGTATATTGGAGTATAGAGCTGCGTATAGTAGAGTGTAGAGCAGAGCAGAATAGAGCATCGTATAGATCAGAGTAAAGCAGAGTATAGAGCTGAGGAAAGCGGAGTATAGGGCGTATTAGAGTAGAGTGGAGCAGAGCAGAGTAGAGTATAGAGCAGATTAGAGCAGATCATAGTATAGTAGAGTATGGATCGGAGTATAGTATAGTGCAGAACAGAGTATATAGCAGAGTCTGGAGCAGAGTAAAGCAGGGTATAGGGAAGATTAAGGCAGAGTATAGGGCAGATAACAGTAGAGTGGAGCAGAGCAGAGTAGAGTAGTGCAGAGTATAGGGCAGAGTAGAGTATAGTAGAGTATAGAGCGGAGTATAGCAAGGTGCAGAGCAGAGTATAGAGCAGAGTATAGAGCAGAGTAAAGCAGAGTATAGAGAAGATTAGAGCAGAGTATAGGGCAGACAACAGTAGAGTGGAGCAGAGCAGAGTAGATCATAGAGCAGAGTAGAGTAGAGTGTAGAGCAGAGCAGAATAGAGCAGAGTGTAGAGCAGAGTAAAACAGAGTATAGAACAGAGTAGAGCACAGTATAGGGCTAATTCGAGCAGAGTATAGAGCATACAACAGTAGAGTGGAGCAGAGCAGACTAGAGTATAGAGCAGAGTAGAGTTGAGTAGAGCATAGAGCAGAGTGGAGCATAGTGCAGAGCAGAGTAGAGTATAGAGAAAATTATAGAGCAGAGGAGAGCAGAGTATAGAGCAGAGTATAGTACAGTACAGCGTAGAGCGGAGTACAGAGTAGAGTATAGTAGAGTATAGAGCAGAGCATAGAGCATACAAGAGTAGAGTGGAGCAGAGCAGAGTAGAGTATAGAGCAGAGTAGAGTATAGAGTAGAGTAGAGTATATGGTAGAGTGGAGTATATGGTAGAGTGGAGTAGAGAAGAGTGTATTATAGAGTATAGATCGGAGTATCGCACAAAGTATAGCAAGTATAGGGTAGCGTATAGTCGAGTATAGAGCAAAGCAGAGTAGAGCAGAGTGTAGAGCAGAGTGGAGCAGAGTATAGATCGGAGTGGATCAGAGTATAGAGTAGAGTAGATTATAGTATAGAGCAGAGTAGAGTAGAGCAAGCAGAGTAGAACAGAGCAGAGTAGAACAGAGTAGAGAGTAGAGCGCTGTATACAGCAAGGTATAATATAGTATAGATCAGAGTAGAATAGAGTAATGATCAGCCTAGTGTAGGGTATAGAGTCGAGTAGACTATATGTTATAGTATAGAGTAGAGCAGAGTAGATTATAGAGTAGAGTAGAGTAAAGTATAGAGCAGATTAGAGTAGAGTATATAGCAGAGTAGAGTACAGAGCAGATTAGAGCAGAGCAGAATATAGAGCAACGTAGAGCAGAGTGTAGAGCAGAGTAGAGTATAGACCAGACTAGAGTATAGTATAGCATAGTATAGTTCAGAGTAGAGTAGAGCAGAGTATATGGCAGAGTATACTAGATCAAGCAGAGTAGAACAGGGTAGAGTAGAGGCAAATTAGAAAAGATCAGAGTAGAGTAGAGCAGAGCAGAGTATATATATAGTAGAGTAGAGTATATGGCAGAGTAGAGTCGAGTAGAGTGGAGTATAGAGTAGAGCAGACTAGATTAGAGTATAGCAGAGTACAGAGCAGAGTAGAGTAGAGCAAAGCAGAGTAGAACAGTGCAGTGTAGATCAGAGTAGAGTATAGAGCAAAGTAGAGAGGTATAGAGCAGAGCATAGTAGAGTAGAGTAGAGTAGAGTATAGAGCAGATGAGAGTAGAGTATGGGGCAGAGTAGAGCAGAGTATAGAGCAGACTAGACTGGATTAGAGCAGAGTATAGAGCAGAGTAGAGTAGAGCAAGCAGAGTAGAACTGAGCAGAGTAGAGCTGAGTAGAGCAGAGCAGAGAAGAGTAGAGCAGAATAGAGTAGAGCGCAGAATAGAGTAGAGAGTGGAGTGCTTTATAGAGCAGGACATAGTAGAGTATAGAGCAGAGTATAGAAGAGTATAGCTCAGAGTAGAGTAGAGTAATGCGCAGAGTAGAGTATAATATATAGAGCGGAGTAAATTAAAATATAGAGTAGAGTAGAGTATAGAGTAGAGCAGACTAGAGTAGAGTAGAGCAGAGTACCGCGCAGAGTAGAGTAGGGTAGAGTAAAGTAAAGTAAAGCAGAGTGGAGTAGATTAGAGGAGAGCATAGTATAGCGCAGAGTAGGCTAGTCGAGTATACTCGAGAGTGCAACGCAGCGTAGAGTAGAGTATAGAACAGACTAGAGTAGAGTAGAGCAGAGTATAGGGCAGAGCAGAGTATAGGGCAGAGTAGAGTAGAGCAGAGTATAGGGCAGAGTAGAGTAGAGCAAGCAGAGTAGAACAGGGCAGAGTAGAAAAGAGCAGAGCAGAGCAGAGTAGAGCAGTGCAGAGCAGGGCATAGAGTAGATAGTAGAGTAGAGTATAGAGTAGAGTAGAGTATAGAGCAGAGCAGACTAGAGTAGAGTAGAGCAGAGTACAGAGCAGAGTAGAGTAGGGTAGAGTGGAGTAGAGTAGAGCAGAGTGGAGTAGATTAGAGTAGAGCAGAGTATAGCGCAGCGTGGAGAGAAGAGTAGGGTATTAGAGTAGAGTAGAGTATAGAGCAGAATAGGGTAGTAGCGTAGAGTACTGTATAGAGCAAGCCAGGTTAGTGGAGTAGAGTATAGTATAGAGCAGAGTAGAGTAGGGTGTAGGGTAGGGTAGGGTAGGGTAGGGTAGAGCAGAGCAGCATATTAGAGTGGAGCAGAGTGTAGAGCAGAATGTGAGAGTAGAGTTGAGTAGAGTAGTGTATACAGCAGAGTAGGATGGTAGAGTAGAGAACAGTATAGAGCAAACTAGGGTAGTAGAGTATAGCACAGAGTAGAGAGCAGATTCGGATAGTAGAGTAGAGTATAATATTGAGCAGCGTAGAGTAGAGTATAGGAGAGCAGAATGGGGTAATATAGTGCAGTAGAGTATAGACCAGAGTAGGACAGTAGAGTAGAGTACAGTATAGATCAAGCTAGGGTAGTATAGTAGAGTATAGTAGATGAGAGCAGAGCAGAGTATAGTGCAGAGTAGAGTAGAGTATAGTAGATGCGAGCAGAGCAGAGTATAGTGCAGAGTAGAGTAGAGTAGAGTAGAGTATAGGAGAGTAGAGTAGAGTAGAGTGGACCAGAGTAGAGCAGAGTATAGCACAGAGTGGAGAGCAGCGAAGGGTAATATAGTAGAGTAGAGTAGAGAGCAGAACCGGATAGTAGAGTATAGAGCAGGGGTAGGGTGGTAGAGTAGAGTATAGAGTAGAGTAGGGAAGTAGAGTAGAGTAGAGTATAGAGCAGTGTAGGGTAGTAGAGTAGAATAGTATATAGAGCAGAGTAGGGTAGTAGAGTAGAATTGTATATAGAGCAGAGTAGGGAAGTAGAGTAGAGTAGAGTATAGAGCAGAGTAGGGTAGCAAAGTAGAATAGAGTATAGAGCAGAGTAGGGTAGTAGAGTAGAATAGTATATAGAGCAGAGTAGGGTAGTAGAGTAGAGTATAGAGTAGAGTAGGGTGGTATAGTAGAGTATAGACCAGAGTAGAGTAGGGTGTGTGGTAGGGTAGGGTAGAGCAGAGTAGAGTAGGGTGTATGGTAGGGTAGGGTAGAGCAGAGTAGAGTAGGGTGTGTGGTAGGGTAGGGTAGAGCAGAGTAGAGTAGGGTGTATGGTAGGGTAGGGTAGAGCAGAGTAGAGTAGGGTGTGTGGTAGGGTAGGGTAGAGCAGAGTAGAGTAGGGTGTATGGTAGGGTAGGGTAGAGCAGAGTAGAGTAGGGTACTAGAGTAGAGAATCAGTTCATTCAGTATATAGAACAGCCTGTTTAGGGCCCTGGTCTAGTCTGTAGCACTGTGCTGTTTTAGGCCCTGGTCTAGTCTGTAGCACTGTGCTGTTTTAGGCCCTGGTCTAGTCTGTAGCACTGTGCTGTTTAGGGCCCTGGTCTAGTCTGTAGCACTGTGCTGTTTTAGGCCCTGGTCTAGTCTGTAGCACTGTGCTGTTTAAGGCCCTGGTCTAGTCTGTAGCACTGTGCTGTTTAGGGCCCTGGTCTAGTCATTAACACTGTGCTGTTTTAGGCCCTGGTCTAGTCTGTAGCACTGTGCTGTTTTAGACCCTGGTCTAGTCATTAGCACTGTGCTGTTTTAGGCCCTGGTCTAGTCTGTAGCACTGTGCTGTTTTAGACCCTGGTCTAGTCATTAGCACTGTGCTGTTTTAGGCCCTGGTCTAGTCTGTAGCACTGTGCTGTTTTAGACCCTGGTCTAGTCTGTAGCACTGTGCTGTTTTAGACCCTGGTCTAGTCATTAGCACTGTGCTGTTTTAGGCCCTGGTCTAGTCTGTAGCACTGTGCTGTTTTAGGCCCTGGTCTAGTCATTAGCACTGTGCTGTTTTAGGCCCTGGTCTAGTCTGTAGCACTGTGCTGTTTTAGACCCTGGTCTAGTCATTAGCACTGTGCTGTTTTAGGCCCTGGTCTAGTCTGTAGCACTGTGCTGCTTTAGACCCTGGTCTAGTCTGTAGCACTGTGCTGTTTTAGACCCTGGTCTAGTCATTAGCACTGTGCTGTTTTAGGCCCTGGTCTAGTCTGTAGCACTGTGCTGTTTTAGGCCCTGGTCTAGTCTGTAGCACTGTGCTGTTTTAAACCCTGGTCTAGTCTGTAGCACTGTGCTGTTTGAGGCCCTGGTCTAGTCTGTAGCACTGTGCTGTTTAGGGCCCTGGTCTAGTCTGTAGCACTGTGCTGTTTTAGGCCCTGGTCTAGTCTGTAGCACTGTGCTGTTTAGGGCCCTGGTCTAGTTTGTAGCACTGTGCTGTTTGAGGCCCTGGTCTAGTCTGTAGCACTGTGCTGTTTAGGGCCCTGGTCTAGTCTGTAGCACTGTGCTGTTTAGGGCCCTGGTCTAGTCTGTAGCACTGTGCTGTTTTAGGCCCTGGTCTAGTCTGTAGCACTGTGATGTTTTAGACCCTGGTCTAGTCTGTAGCACTGTGCTGTTTTAGGCCCTGGTCTAGTCTGTAGCACTGTGCTGTTTTAGACCCTGGTCTAGTCTGTAGCACTGTGCTGTTTAGGGCCCTGGTCTAGTCTGTAGCACTGTGCTGTTTAGGGCCCTGGTCTAGTCTGTAGCACTGTGCTGTTTAGGGCCCTGGTCTAGTCTGTAGCACTGTGCTGTTTAGGGCCCTGGTCTAGTCTGTAGCACTGTGCTGTTTAGGGCCCTGGTCTAGTCTGTAGCACTGTGCTGTTTAGGGCCCTGGTCTAGTCTTTAGCACTGTGCTGTTTAGGGCCCTGGTCTAGTCTGTAGCACTGTGCTGTTTAGGGCCCTGGTCTAGTCTGTAGCACTGTGCTGTTTAGGGCCCTGGTCTAGTCTGTAGCACTGTGCTGTTTAGGGCCCTGGTCTAGTCTGTAGCACTGTGCTGTTTTAGGCCCTGGTCTAGTCTGTAGCACTGTGCTGTTTTAGGCCCTGGTCTAGTCTGTAGCACTGTGCTGTTTTAGGCCCTGGTCTAGTCTGTAGCACTGTGCTGTTTTAGGCCCTGGTCTAGTCTGTAGCACTGTGCTGTTTTAGTCCCTGGTCTAGTCTGTAGCACTGTGCTGTTTTAGGCCCTGGTCTAGTCTGTAGCACTGTGCTGTTTAGGGCCCTGGTCTAGTCTGTAGCACTGTGCTGTTTTAGGCCCTGGTCTAGTCTGTAGCACTGTGCTGTTTAGGGCCCTGGTCTAGTCTGTAGCACTGTGCTGTTTAGGGCCCTGGTCTAGTCTGTAGCACTGTGCTGTTTAGGGCCCTGGTCTAGTCTGTAGCACTGTGCTGTTTAGGGCCATGGTCTAGTCTGTAGCACTGTGCTGTTTAGGGCCCTGGTCTAGTCTGTAGCACTGTGCTGTTTTAGTCCCTGGTCTAGTCTGTAGCACTGTGCTGTTTAGGGCCCTAGTCTAGTCTGTAGCACTGTGCTGTTTAGGGCCCTGGTCTAGTCTGTAGCACTGTGCTGTTTAGGGCCCTGGTCTAGTCTGTAGCACTGTGCTGTTTAGGGCCCTGGTCTAGTCTGTAGCACTGTGCTGTTTAGGGCCCTGGTCTAGTCTGTAGCACTGTGCTGTTTAGGGCCCTGGTCTAGTCTGTAGCACTGTGCTGTTTAGGGCCCTGGTCTAGTCTGTAGCACTGTGCTGTTTAGGGCCCTGGTCTAGTCTGTAGCACTGTGCTGTTTAGGGCCCTGGTCTAGTCTGTAGCACTGTGCTGTTTTAGGCCCTGGTCTAGTCTGTAGCACTGTGCTGTTTAGGGCCCTGGTCTAGTCTGTAGCACTGTGCTGTTTTAGGCCCTGGTCTAGTCTGTAGCACTGTGCTGTTTAGGGCCCTGGTCTAGTCTGTAGCACTGTGCTGTTTAGGGCCCTGGTCTAGTCTGTAGCACTGTGCTGTTTAGGGCCCTGGTCTAGTCTGTAGCACTGTGCTGTTTAGGGCCCTGGTCTAGTCTGTAGCACTGTGCTGTTTAGGGCCCTGGTCTAGTCTGTAGCACTGTGCTGTTTAGGGCCCTGGTCTAGTCTGTAGCACTGTGCTGTTTAGGGCCCTGGTCTAGTCTGTAGCACTGTGCTGTTTTAGGCCCTGGTCTAGTCTGTAGCACTGTGCTGTTTAGGGCCCTGGTCTAGTCTGTAGCACTGTGCTGTTTTAGGCCCTGGTCTAGTCTGTAGCACTGTGCTGTTTAGGGCCCTGGTCTAGTCTGTAGCACTGTGCTGTTTAGGGCCCTGGTCTAGTCTGTAGCACTGTGCTGTTTAGGGCCCTGGTCTAGTCTGTAGCACTGTGCTGTTTAGGGCCCTGGTCTAGTCTGTAGCACTGTGCTGTTTAGGGCCCTGGTCTAGTCTGTAGAGTTTGTTTAGAAGCAGACTGTCAGAAGTTATTTGCTGTAGAGGGAATATATAGTGCATGATCCTGATTAATGTTTGCACTGCAATTACTCTGGAGAAAATGTTTTAATTTGAGAAGTTGTATATTTTGGTTTTGAGGCATGGTGTGTCTGTTTGTGCGTGTGTGTGTGTGTGTGTGTCTGTGCCTATGAGCATGTGTGTGTGCATATGCATGTGTGTGTGTGTGTGTCAGTTCATTGATCCACAGAACAAAGGTTTGGGAAAGAGAGACAGAGAGCAGGAGGGGAGACAGCAGGGGGTAAGGATGTGGTTGTAGGTATGTCTACCAGTGTAACATATAGTATGTTCTTATGGGGGAGTGGGAGTAAGCTTGGCATGGTTAGATATAGTTAGCTCATGGTTAGATATAGTTGGCTCATGGTTAGATAGAATTAGCTCATGGTTAGATATAATTAGCTTATGGTTAGATATAGTTAGCTCATGGTTAAATATAGTTAGCTCATGGTTAGATATAGTTAGCTCATGGTTAGATATAGTTAGCTTATGGTTAGATATAGTTAGCTCATGGTTAGATATAGTTAGCTCATGGTTAAATATAGTTAGCTCATGGTTAGATATAGTTAGCTCATGGTTAGATATAGTTAGCTCATGGTTAGATATCAAATCAAATCAAATTTTATTAGTCACATACACATGGTTAGCAGATGTTAATGCGAGTGTAGCGAAATGCTTGTGCTTCTAGTTCCGA
Organism: Salvelinus alpinus; assembly: GCF_045679555.1. Taxonomy (NCBI): domain Eukaryota; kingdom Metazoa; phylum Chordata; class Actinopteri; order Salmoniformes; family Salmonidae; genus Salvelinus; species Salvelinus alpinus. The sequence goes on along the minus strand of NC_092088.1, from coordinate 89,877,139 downwards.
CAATGCAGTAATAACAACAAGTAATCTAACCTAACAATTCCACAACTACTACCTTATACACACAAGTGTAAAGGGATAAAGAATATGTACATAAAGATATATGAATGAGTGATGGTACAGAACGGCATAGGCAAGATGCAGTAGATGGTATAGAGTACGGTATATACATATGAGATGAGTACTGTAGGGTATGTAAACATAAAGTGGCATAGTTTAAAGTGGCTAGTGGTACATGTATTACATAAAGATGGCAAGATGCAGTAGATGATATAGAGTACAGTATATACATATACATATGAGATGGGTAATGTAGGGTATGTAAACATTATATTAAGTGGCATTGTTTAAAGTGGCTAGTGGTACATTTTTACATAATTTCCATCAATTCCCATTTTTAAAGTGGCTGGAGTTGAGTCAGTATGTTGGCAGCGGCCGCTAAATGTTAGTGGTGGCTGTTTAACAGTCTGATGGCCTTGAGATAGAAGCTGTTTTTCAGTCTCTCGGTCCCTGCTTTGATGCACCTGTACTGACCTCGCCTTCTGGATGATAGCGGGGTGAACAGGCAGTGGCTTGGGTGGTTGTTGTCCTTGATGATCTTTATGGCCTTCCTGTGACATCGGGTGGTGTAGGTGTCCTGGAGGGCAGGTAGTTTGCCCCCGGTGATGCGTTCTGCAGACCTCACTACCCTCTGGAGAGCCTTACGGTTGTGGGCGGAGCAGTTGCCGTACCAGGCGGTGATACAGCCCGACAGGATGCTCTCGATTGTGCATCTGTAGAAGTTTGTGAGTGCTTTTGGTGACAAGCCGAATTTCTTCAGCCTCCTGAGGTTGAAGAGGCGCTGCTGCGCCTTCTTCACAACGCTGTCTGTGTGGGTGGACCAATTCAGTTTGTCCGTGATGTGTACACCGAGGAACTTAAAACTTTCCACCTTCTCCACTACTGACCCGTCGATGTGGATAGGGGGGTGCTCCCTCTGCTGTTTCCTGAAGTCCACAATCATCTCCTTTGTTTTGTTGACGTTGAGTGTGAGGTTATTTTCCTGACACCACACTCCGAGGGCCCTCACCTCCTCCCTGTAGGCCGTCTCGTCGTTGTTGGTAATCAAGCCTACCACTGTAGTGTCATCCGCAAACTTGATGATTGAGTTGGAGGCGTGCATGGCCACGCAGTCGTGGGTGAACAGGGAGTACAGGAGAGGGCTCAGAACGCACCCTTGTGGGGCCCCAGTGTTGAGGATCAGCGGGGTGGAGATGTTGTTACCTACCCTCACCACCTGGGGGCGGCCCGTCAGGAAGTCCAGGACCCAGTTGCACAGGGCGGGGTCGAGACCCAGGGTCTCGAGCTTGATGACGAGTTTGGAGGGTACTATGGTGTTAAATGCTGAGCTGTAATCGATGAACAGCATTCTCACATAGGTATTCCTCTTGTCCAGATGGGTTAGGGCAGTGTGCAGTGTGGTTGCGATTGCGTCGTCTGTGGACCTATTGGGTCGGTAAGCAAATTGGAGTGGGTCTAGGGTGTCCGGTAGGGTGGAGGTGATATGGTCCTTGACTAGTCTCTCAAAGCACTTCATGATGACGGAAGTGAGTGCTACGGGGCGGTAGTCGTTTAGCTCAGTTACCTTAGCTTTCTTGGGAACAGGAACAATGGTGGCCCTCTTGAAGCATGTGGGAACAGCAGACTGGGATAAGGATTGATTGAATATGTCCGTAAACACACCAGCCAGCTGGTCTGCGCATGCTCTGAGGACGCGGCTGGGAATGCCGTCTGGGCCTGCAGCCTTGCGAGGGTTAACACGTTTAAATGTTTTACTCACCTCGGCTGCAGTGAAGGAGAGCCCGCAGGTTTTGGTAGCGGGCCGTGTCAGTGGCACTGTATTGTCCTCAAAGCGGGCAAAAAAGTTATTTAGCCTGTCTGGGAGCAAGACATCCTGGTCCGCGACGGGGCTGGTTTTCTTTTTGTAATCCGTGATAGACTGTAGACCCTGCCACATACCTCTTGTGTCTGAGCTGTTGAATTGCGACTCTATTTTGTCTCTGTACTGGGACTTAGCCTGTTTGATTGCCTTGCGGAGAGAATAGCTACACTGTTTGTATTCGGTCATGTTTCCGGTCACCTTGCCCTGGTTAAAAGCAGTGGTTCGCGCTTTCAGTTTCACGCGAATGCTGCCGTCAATCCACGGTTTCTGGTTTGGGAATGTTTTAATCGTTGCTGTGGGTACGACATCGTCAATGCACTTCCTAATGAACTCGCTCACCGAATCAGCATATTCGTCCATGTTGTTGTTGGACGCAATGCGGAATATATTCCAATCCGCGTGATCAAAGCAGTCTTGAAGCGTGGAATCAGATTGGTCGGACCAGCGTTGAACAGACCTGAGCGCGGGAGCTTGTTGTTTTAGTTTCTGTTTGTAGGCTGGAATCAACAAAATGGAGTCGTGGTCAGCTTTTCCGAAAGGAGGGCGGGGGAGGGCCTTATATGCGTCGCGGAAGTTAGTATAACAATGATCCAGGGTTTTACCAGCCCTGGTAGCACAATCGATATGCTGATAGAATTTAGGGAGTTTTGTTTTTAGATTAGCCTTGTTAAAATCCCCAGCTACGATGAATGCAGCCTCAGGGTGTGTGGTTTCCAGTTTACAAAGAGTCAGATAAAGTTCGTTCAGGGCCATCGATGTGTCTGCTTGGGGGGGAATATATACGGCTGTGATTATGATCGAAGAGAATTCCCTTGGTAGATAATGCGGTCGACATTTGATTGTGAGGAGTTCTAGATCAGGTGAACAGAATGACTTGAGTTCCTGTGTGTTGTTATGATGATCACACCACGTCTCGTTAATCATAAGGCATACCCCCCCGCCCCTCTTCTTACCAGAAAGATGTATGTTTCTGTCGGCGCGATGCGTGAAGAAACCAGCTGGCTGCACCGACTCCGTTAGCGTCTCTTGAGTTAGCCATGTTTCCGTGAAGCAGAGCACGTTGCAATCCCTGATGTCTCTCTGGAATGTTACCCGTGCTCGGATTTCATCAACCTTATTGTCAAGAGACTGGACATTGGCGAGTAGTATGCTAGGGAGTGGAGCGCGATGTGCCCGTCTCCGAAGCCTGACCAAGAGACCGCTACGTTTGCCCCTTTTACGGCGTCGCATAGGGTCCCCGGCTGGGATCAGATCCATTGTATTGGGTGGAAGGCAAAACACTGGATCCGTTTCGGGAAAGTCATATTCCTGGTTATAACGATGGTGAGTTGACGTTAATCGTATATTCAGTAGTTCCTCCCGACTGTATGTAATGAAACCTAAGATTACCTGGGGTACCGATGTAAGAAATAACACATAAAAAAACAAAATACTGCATATTTTCCAAGGAACGCGAAGCGAGGCGGCCATCTCGGTCGGCGCCATCTTTTTATAGTTAGCTCATGGTTAGATATAGTTAGCTCATGTTTAGATATAGTTAGCTCATGGTTAGATATAGTTAGCTCATGGTTAGATATAGTTAGCTCATGGTTAGATATAGTTAGCTCATGGTTAGATATAGTTAGCTCATGGTTAGATATAGTTAGCGCATGGTTAGATATAGTTAGCTCATGGTTAGATATAGTTAGCTAATGGTTAGATATAGTTAGCTCATGGTTAGATATAGTTAGTTCATGGTTAGATATAGTTAGCTCATGGTTAGATATAGTTAGCTCATGGTTAGATATAGTTAGCTCATGGTTAGATATAGTTAGCTCATGGTAAGATATAGTTAGCTCATGGTTAGATATAGTTAGCTCATGGTTAGATATAGTTAGCTCATGGTTAGTTATAGTTAGCTCATGGTTAGATATTATTAGCTAAAGTTTAGATATAATTAGCTCATGGTTAGATATAATTAGCTTATGGTTAGATATAGTTAGCTCATGGTTAGATATAGTTAGCTCATGGTTAGATATAATTAGCTTATGGTTAGATATAGTTAGCTCATGGTTAGATATAGTTAGCTCATGGTTAGATATAATTAGCTTATGGTTAGATATAGTTAGCTCATGGTTAGATATAGTTAGCTCATGGTTAGATATAGTTAGCTCATGGTTAGATATAGTTAGCTCATGGTTAGATATAGTTAGCTCATGGTTAGATATAGTTAGTTCATAGTTAGATATAGTTAGCTCATGGTTAGATATAGTTAGCTCATGGTTAGATATAGTTAGCTCATGGTTAGATATAGTTAGCTCATGGTTAGATATAGTTAGCTCATGGTTAGATATAGTTAGCTCATGGTTAGATATAGTTAGCTCATGGTTAGATATAGTTAGCTCATGGTTAGATATAGTTAGCTCATGGTTAGATATAGTTAGCTCATGGTTAGATATAGTTAGTTCATAGTTAGATATAGTTAGCTCATGGTTAGATATAGTTAGCTCATGGTTAGATATAGTTAGCTCATGGTTAGATATAGTTAGCTCATGGTTAGATATAGTTAGCTCATGGTTAGCTCTGCTGGAATTTTGCTTAAAGTTGTGCTAAATACTTTGTCATCCTCTCCCCACACAACATCCCTCATTTGGTAACGTTGAGTTTAGACAACAGTCTTACATTTTTACAGATAAACCTATGAGTTTGGTATATTATATGACCTGATCGTTCATTTAAATACAACTCTAAGAAAGCATCACAAATCAAAATGACAAAATCTTCAAATTCATGATTGCTACGGGAATATCTAAGTAAAAGTAAACTACTTCACTTCACTTACATCACAGTAAAAACTGGCCATGGTATACTGTGATCCCCCATAGATACTGTAACTCCCAAATGGCACCCTATTCCCTACATACGGTAGTGCACGTTATAGGGAATAGGGTGCCGTTGGGGACGTATTCACTTACTGCAGCCAGCCTAGTCTAATGATTTCCCCTGTTAATGACTAAACAGGACAGAGCAGAGCAGAGTGTTGGTTGTGCTGTATAGAAGGAATGCATTTTCTTGACACATACCCTGTCACTGAATAAGACATAACAGCACAACACCACCCAGTGAAACTATTACCTACAGGCTGAATAAGACATAACAGTACAACACCACCCAGTGAAACTATTACCTACAGGCTGAATAAGACATAACAGTACAACACCACCCAGTGAAACTATTACCTACAGGCTGAATAAGACATAACAGTACAACACCACCCAGTGAAACTATTACCTACAGGCTGAATAAGACATAACAGCACAACACCACCCCAGTGAAACTATTACCTACAGGCTGAATAAGACATAACAGCACAACACCACCCAGTGAAACTATTACCTACAGGCTGAATAAGACATAACAGTACAACACCACCCAGTGAAACTAGTACCTACAGGCTGAATAAGACATAACAGCACAACACCACCCAGTGAAACTATTACCTACAGGCTGAATAAGACATAACAGTACAACACCACCCAGTGAAACTATTACCTACAGGCTGAATAAGACATAACAGTACAACACCACCCAGTGAAACTAGTACCTACAGGCTGAATAAGACATAACAGCACAACACCACCCAGTGAAACTATTACCTACAGGCTGAATAAGACATAACAGTACAACACCACCCAGTGAAACTATTACCTACAGGCTGAATAAGACATAACAGCACAACACCACCCAGTGAAACTATTACCTACAGGCTGAATAAGTCATAACAGTACAACACCACCCAGTGAAACTATTACCTACAGTCTGAATAAGACATAACAGTACAACACCACCCAGTGAAACTATTACCTACAGGCTGAATAAGACATAACAGCACAACACCACCCAGTGAAACTATTACCTACAGGCTGAATAAGACATAACAGTACAACACCACCCAGTGAAACTATTACCTACAGGCTGAATAAGACATAACAGTACAACACCACCCAGTGAAACTATTACCTACAGGCTGAATAAGACATAACAGTACAACACCACCCAGTGAAACTATTACCTACAGGCTGAATCAGACATAACAGCACAACACCACCCAGTGAAACTATTACCTACAGGCTGAATAAGACATAACAGCACAACACCACCCAGTGAAACTATTACCTACAGGCTGAATAAGACATAACAGTACAACACCACCCAGTGAAACTATTACCTACAGGCTGAATAAGACATAACAGTACAACACCACCCAGTGAAACTATTACCTACAGGCTGAATAAGACATAACAGTACAACACCACCCAGTGAAACTATTACCTACAGGCTGAATAAGACATAACAGCACAACACCACCCAGTGAAACTATTACCTACAGGCTGAATAAGACATAACAGTACAACACCACCCAGTGAAACTATTACCTACAGGCTGAATAAGACATAACAGTACAACACCACCCAGTGAAACTATTACCTACAGGCTGAATAAGACATAACAGCACAACACCACCCCAGTGAAACTATTACCTACAGGCTGAATAAGACATAACAGCACAACACCACCCAGTGAAACTATTACCTACAGGCTGAATAAGACATAACAGTACAACACCACCCAGTGAAACTATTACCTACAGGCTGAATAAGACATAACAGCACAACACCACCCAGTGAAACTATTACCTACAGGCTGAATAAGACATAACAGCACAACACCACCCCAGTGAAACTATTACCTACAGGCTGAATAAGACATAACAGCACAACACCACCCAGTGAAACTATTACCTACAGGCTGAATAAGACATAACAGCACAACACCACCCAGTGAAACTATTACCTACAGGCTGAATAAGACATAACAGCACAACACCACCCAGTGAAACTATTACCTACAGGCTGAATAAGACATAACAGCACAACACCACCCCAGTGAAACTATTACCTACAGGCTGAATAAGACATAACAGCACAACACCACCCAGTGAAACTATTACCTACAGGCTGAATAAGACATAACAGCACAACACCACCCAGTGAAACTATTACCTACAGGCTGAATAAGACATAACAGCACAACACCACCCAGTGAAACTATTACCTACAGGCTGAATAGGACATAACAGCACAACACCACCCAGTGAAACTATTACCTACAGGCTGAATAAGACATAACAGCACAACACCACCCCAGTGAAACTATTACCTACAGGCTGAATAAGACATAACAGTACAACACCACCCAGTGAAACTATTACCTACAGGCTGAATAAGACATAACAGTACAACACCACCCAGAGAAACTATTACCTACAGGCTGAATAAGACATAACAGTACAACACCACCCAGTGAAACTATTACCTACAGGCTGAATAAGACATAACAGTACAACACCACCCAGTGAAACTATTACCTACAAGCTGAATAAGACATAACAGTACAACACCACCCAGTGAAACTATTACCTACAGGCTGAATAAGACATAACAGTACAACACCACCCAGTGAAACTATTACCTACAGGCTGAATAAGACATAACAGTACAACACCACCCAGTGAAACTATTACCTACAGGCTGAATAAGACATAACAGCACAACACCACCCAGTGAAACTATTACCTACAGGCTGAATAAGACATAACAGTACAACACCACCCAGTGAAACTATTACCTACAGGCTGAATAAGACATAACAGTACAACACCACCCAGTGAAACTATTACCTACAGGCTGAATAAGACATAACAGTACAACACCACCCAGTGAAACTATTACCTACAGGCTGAATAAGACATAACAGTACAACACCACCCAGTGAAACTATTACCTACAGGCTGAATAAGACATAACAGTACAACACCACCCAGTGAAACTATTACCTACAGGCTGAATAAGACATAACAGTACAACACCACCCAGTGAAACTATTACCTACAGGCTGAATAAGACATAACAGTACAACACCACCCAGTGAAACTATTACCTACAGGCTGAATAAGACATAACAGCACAACACCACCCCAGTGAAACTATTACCTACAGGCTGAATAAGACATAACAGTACAACACCACCCAGTGAAACTATTACCTACAGGCTGAATAAGACATAACAGTACAACACCACCCAGTGAAACTATTACCTACAGGCTGAATAAGACATAACAGTACAACACCACCCAGTGAAACTATTACCTACAGGCTGAATAAGACATAACAGCACAACACCACCCAGTGAAACTATTACCTACAGGCTGAATAAGACATAACAGTACAACACCACCCAGTGAAACTATTACCTACAGGCTGAATAAGACATAACAGTACAACACCACCCAGTGAAACTATTACCTACAGGCTGAATAAGACATAACAGTACAACACCACCCAGTGAAACTATTACCTACAGGCTGAATAAGACATAACAGTACAACACCACCCAGTGAAACTATTACCTACAGGCTGAATAAGACATAACAGCACAACACCACCCAGTGAAACTTTTACCTACAGGCTGAATAAGACATAACAGTACAACACCACCCAGTGAAACTATTACCTACAGGCTGAATAAGACATAACAGCACAACACCACCCAGTGAAACTATTACCTACAGGCTGAATAAGACATAACAGCACAACACCACCCAGTGAAACTATTACCTACAGGCTGAATAAGACATAACAGCACAACACCACCCAGTGAAACTATTACCTACAGGCTGAATAAGACATAACAGTACAACACCACCGAGTGAAACTATTACCTACAGGCTGAATAAGACATAACAGTACAACACCACCCAGTGAAACTATTACCTACAGGATGAATAAGACATAACAGCACAACACCACCCAGTGAAACTATTACCTACAGGCTGAATAAGACATAACAGCACAACACCACCCAGTGAAACTATTACCTACAGGCTGAATAAGACATACCAGTACAACACCACCCAGTGAAACTATTACCTACAGGCTGAATAAGACATAACAGTACAACACCACCCAGTGAAACTATTACCTACAGGCTGAATAAGACATAACAGTACAACACCACCCAGTGAAACTATTACCTACAGGCTGAATAAGACATAACAGTACAACACCACCCAGTGAAACTATTACCTACAGGCTGAATAAGACATAACAGTACAACACCACCCAGTGAAACTATTACCTACAGGCTGAATAAGACATAACAGTACAACACCACCCAGTGAAACTATTACCTACAGGCTGAATAAGACATAACAGTACAACACCACCCAGTGAAACTATTACCTACAGGCTGAATAAGACATAACAGCACAACACCACCCAGTGAAACTATTACCTACAGGCTGAATAAGACATAACAGTACAACACCACCCAGTGAAACTATTACCTACAGGCTGAATAAGACATAACAGCACAACACCACCCAGTGAAACTATTACCTACAGGCTGAATAAGACATAACAGTACAACACCACCCCAGTGAAACTATTACCTACAGGCTGAATAAGACATAACAGTACAACACCACCCAGTGAAACTATTACCTACAGGCTGAATAAGACATAACAGTACAACACCACCCAGTGAAACTATTACCTACAGGCTGAATAAGACATAACAGTACAACACCACCCAGTGAAACTATTACCTACAGGCTGAATAAGACATAACAGTACAACACCACCCAGTGAAACTATTACCTACAGGCTGAATAAGACATAACAGCACAACACCACCCAGTGAAACTATTACCTACAGGCTGAATAAGACATAACAGCACAACACCACCCAGTGAAACTATTACCTACAGGCTGAATAAGACATAACAGTACAACACCACCCAGTGAAACTATTACCTACAGGCCGAATAAGACATAACAGCACAACACCACCCAGTGAAACTATTACCTACAGGCCGAATAAGACATAATAGTTAAACACCACCCCAGTGAAACTATTACCTACAGGCTGAATAAGACATAACAGTACAACACCACCCAGTGAAACTATTACCTACAGGCTGAATAAGACATAACAGTACAACACCACCCAGTGAAACTATTACCTACAGGCTGAATAAGACATAACAGTACAACACCACCCAGTGAAACTATTACCTACAGGCTGAATAAGACATAACAGCACAACACCACCCAGTGAAACTATTACCTACAGGCTGAATAAGACATAACAGTACAACACCACCCAGTGAAACTATTACCTACAGGCTGAATAAGACATAACAGCACAACACCACCCAGTGAAACTATTACCTACAGGCTGAATAAGACATAACAGTACAACACCACCCAGTGAAACTATTACCTACAGGCTGAATAAGACATAACAGTACAACACCACCCAGTGAAACTATTACCTACAGGCTGAATAAGACATAACAGCACAACACCACCCAGTGAAACTATTACCTACAGGCTGAATAAGACATAACAGCACAACACCACCCAGTGAAACTATTACCTACAGGCTGAATAAGACATAACAGCACAACACCACCCAGTGAAACTATTACCTACAGGCTGAATAAGACATAACAGCACAACACCACCCAGTGAAACTATTACCTACAGGCTGAATAAGACATAACAGCACAACACCACCCAGTGAAACTATTACCTACAGGCTGAATAAGACATAACAGTACAACACCACCCAGTGAAACTATTACCTACAGGATGAATAAGACATAACAGAACAACACCACCCAGTGAAACTATTACCTACAGGCTGAATAAGACATAACAGCACAACACCACCCAGTGAAACTATTGCCTACAGGCTGAATAAGACATAACAGTACAACACCACCCAGTGAAACTATTACCTACAGGCTGAATAAGACATACCAGTACAACACCACCCAGTGAAACTATTACCTACAGGCTGAATAAGACATAACAGTACAACACCACCCAGTGAAACTATTACCTACAGGCTGAATAAGACATAACAGTACAACACCACCCAGTGAAACTATTACCTACAGGCTGAATAAGACATAACAGTACAACACCACCGGGTGAAACTATTACCTACAGGCTGAATAAGACATAACAGCACAACATCACCCAGTGAAACTATTACCTACAGGCTGAATAAGACATAACAGCACAACACCACCCAGTGAAACTATTACCTACAGGCTGAATAAGACATAACAGTACAACACCACCCAGTGAAACTATTACCTACAGGCCGAATAAGACATAACAGTACAACACCACCCAGTGAAACTATTACCTACAGGCCGAATAAGACATAACAGCACAACACCACCCAGTGAAACTATTACCTACAGGCCGAATAAGACATAACAGCACAACACCACCCAGTGAAACTATTACCTACAGGCTGAATAAGACATAACAGTACAACACCACCCAGTGAAACTATTACCTACAGGCTGAATAAGACATAACAGCACAACACCACCCAGTGAAACTATTACCTACAGGCTGAATAAGACATAACAGTACAACACCACCCAGTGAAACTATTACCTACAGGCTGAATAAGACATAATAGTTAAACACCACCCCAGTGAAACTATTACCTACAGGCTGAATAAGACATAACAGTACAACACCACCCAGTGAAACTATTACCTACAGGCTGAATAAGACATAACAGTACAACACCACCCAGTAAAATAATTACCTACAGGCTGAATAAGACATAACAGCACAACACCACCCAGTGAAACTATTACCTACAGGCTGAATAAGACATAACAGTACAACACCACCCAGTGAAACTATTACCTACAGGCTGAATAAGACATAACAGTACAACACCACCCAGTGAAACTATTACCTACAGGCTGAATAAGACATAACAGTACAACACCACCCAGTGAAACTATTACCTACAGGCTGAATAAGACATAACAGTACAACACCACCCAGTGAAACTATTACCTACAGGCTGAATAAGACATAACAGCACAACACCACCCAGTGAAACTATTACCTACAGGCTGAATAAGACATAACAGTACAACACCACCCAGTGAAACTATTACCTACAGGCTGAATAAGACATAACAGCACAACACCACCCAGTGAAACTATTACCTACAGGCTGAATAAGACATAACAGTACAACACCACCCCAGTGAAACTATTACCTACAGGCTGAATAAGACATAACAGTACAACACCACCCAGTGAAACTATTACCTACAGGCTGAATAAGACATAACAGTACAACACCACCCAGTGAAACTATTACCTACAGGCTGAATAAGACATAACAGTACAACACCACCCAGTGAAACTATTACCTACAGGCTGAATAAGACATAACAGTACAACACCACCCAGTGAAACTATTACCTACAGGCTGAATAAGATATAACAGCACAACACCACCCAGTGAAACTATTACCTACAGGCTGAATAAGACATAACAGCACAACACCACCCAGTGAAACTATTACCTACAGGCTGAATAAGACATAACAGCACAACACCACCCAGTGAAACTATTACCTACAGGCTGAATAAGACATAACAGCACAACACCACCCAGTGAAACTATTACCTACAGGCTGAATAAGACATAACAGCACAACACCACCCAGTGAAACTATTACCTACAGGCTGAATAAGACATAATAGTTAAACACCACCCCAGTGAAACTATTACCTACAGGCTGAATAAGACATAACAGCACAACACCACCCAGTGAAACTATTACCTACAGGCTGAATAAGACATAACAGTACAACACCACCCAGTGAAACTATTACCTACAGGCTGAATAAGACATAACAGTACAACACCACCCAGTGAAACTATTACCTACAGGCTGAATAAGACATAACAGTACAACACCACCCAGTGAAACTATTACCTACAGGCTGAATAAGACATAACAGTACAACACCACCCAGTGAAACTATTACCTACAGGCTGAATAAGACATAACAGCACAACACCACCCAGTGAAACTATTACCTACAGGCTGAATAAGACATAACAGCACAACACCACCCAGTGAAACTATTACCTACAGGCTGAATAAGACATAACAGTACAACACCAGCCAGTGAAACTATTACCTACAGGCTGAATAAGACATAACAGTACAACACCACCCAGTGAAACTATTACCTACAGGCTGAATAAGACATAACAGTACAACACCACCCAGTGAAACTATTACCTACAGGCTGAATAAGACATAACAGTACAACACCACCCAGTGAAACTATTACCTACAGGCTGAATAAGACATAACAGTACAACACCACCCAGTGAAACTATTACCTACAGGCTGAATAAGACATAACAGCACAACACCACCCAGTGAAACTATTACCTACAGGCTGAATAAGACATAACAGTACAACACCACCCAGTGAAACTATTACCTACAGGCTGAATAAGACATAACAGTACAACACCACCCAGTGAAACTATTACCTACAGGCTGAATAAGACATAACAGCACAACACCACCCAGTGAAACTATTACCTACAGGCTGAATAAGACATAACAGTACAACACCACCCAGTGAAACTATTACCTACAGGCTGAAAAAGACATAACAGTACAACACCACCCAGTGAAACTATTACCTACAGGCTGAATAAGACATAACAGTACAACACCACCCAGTGAAACTATTACCTACAGGCTGAATAAGACATACCAGTACAACACCACCCAGTGAAACTATTACCTACAGGCTGAATAAGACATAACAGTACAACACCACCCAGTGAAACTATTACCTACAGGCTGAATAAGACATAACAGTACAACACCACCCAGTGAAACTATTACCTACAGGCTGAATAAGACATAACAGTACAACACCACCCAGTGAAACTATTACCTACAGGCTGAATAAGACATAACAGTACAACACCACCCAGTGAAACTATTACCTACAGGCTGAATAAGACATAACAGTACAACACCACCCAGTGAAACTATTACCTACAGGCTGAATAAGACATAACAGTACAACACCACCCAGTGAAACTATTACCTACAGGCTGAATAAGACATAACAGTACAACACCACCCAGTGAAACTATTACCTACAGGCTGAATAAGACATAACAGTACAACACCACCCAGTGAAACTATTACCTACAGGCTGAATAAGACATAACAGTACAACACCACCCAGTGAAACTATTACCTACAGGCTGAATAAGACATAACAGCACAACACCACCCAGTGAAACTATTACCTACAGGCTGAATAAGACATAACAGCACAACACCACCCAGTGAAACTATTACCTACAGGCTGAATAAGACATAACAGTACAACACCACCCAGTGAAACTATTACCTACAGGCTGAATAAGACATAACAGTACAACACCACCCAGTGAAACTATTACCTACAGGCTGAATAAGACATAACAGCACAACACCACCCAGTGAAACTATTACCTACAGGCTGAATAAGACATAACAGTACAACACCACCCAGTGAAACTATTACCTACAGGCTGAATAAGACATAACAGTACAACACCACCCAGTGAAACTATTACCTACAGGCTGAATAAGACATAACAGTACAACACCACCCAGTGAAACTATTACCTACAGGCTGAATAAGACATAACAGTACAACACCACCCAGTGAAACTATTACCTACAGGCTGAATAAGACATAACAGTACAACACCACCCAGTGAAACTATTACCTACAGGCTGAATAAGACATAACAGTACAACACCACCCAGTGAAACTATTACCTACAGGCTGAATAAGACATAACAGTACAACACCACCCAGTGAAACTATTACCTACAGGCTGAATAAGACATAACAGTACAACACCACCCAGTGAAACTATTACCTACAGGCTGAATAAGACATAACAGTACAACACCACCCAGTGAAACTATTACCTACAGGCTGAATAAGACATAACAGTACAACACCACCCAGTGAAACTATTACCTACAGGCTGAATAAGACATAACAGCACAACACCACCCAGTGAAACTATTACCTACAGGCTGAATAAGACATAACAGTACAACACCACCCAGTGAAACTATTACCTACAGGCTGAATAAGACATAACAGCACAACACCACCCAGTGAAACTATTACCTACAGGCTGAATAAGACATAACAGTACAACACCACCCCAGTGAAACTATTACCTACAGGCTGAATAAGACATAACAGTACAACACCACCCAGTGAAACTATTACCTACAGGCTGAATAAGACATAACAGCACAACACCACCCAGTGAAACTATTACCTACAGGCTGAATAAGACATAACAGCACAACACCACCCAGTGAAACTATTACCTACAGGCTGAATAAGACATAACAGTACAACACCACCCAGTGAAACTATTACCTACAGGCTGAATAAGACATAACAGCACAACACCACCCAGTGAAACTATTACCTACAGGCTGAATAAGACATAACAGTACAACACCACCCAGTGAAACTATTACCTACAGGCTGAATAAGACATAACAGTACAACACCACCCAGTGAAACTATTACCTACAGGCTGAATAAGACATAACAGTACAACACCACCCAGTGAAACTATTACCTACAGGCTGAATAAGACATAACAGCACAACACCACCCAGTGAAACTATTACCTACAGGCTGAATAAGACATAACAGTACAACACCACCCAGTGAAACTATTACCTACAGGCTGAAAAAGACATAACAGTACAACACCACCCAGTGAAACTATTACCTACAGGCTGAATAAGACATAACAGTACAACACCACCCAGTGAAACTATTACCTACAGGCTGAATAAGACATAACAGTACAACACCACCCAGTGAAACTATTACCTACAGGCTGAATAAGACATAACAGTACAACACCACCCAGTGAAACTATTACCTACAGGCTGAATAAGACATAACAGTACAACACCACCCAGTGAAACTATTACCTACAGGCTGAATAAGACATAACAGTACAACACCACCCAGTGAAACTATTACCTACAGGCTGAATAAGACATAACAGTACAACACCACCCAGTGAAACTATTACCTACAGGCTGAATAAGACATAACAGTACAACACCACCCAGTGAAACTATTACCTACAGGCTGAATAAGACATAACAGTACAACACCACCCAGTGAAACTATTACCTACAGGCTGAATAAGACATAACAGCACAACACCACCCAGTGAAACTATTACCTACAGGCTGAATAAGACATAACAGTACAACACCACCCAGTGAAACTATTACCTACAGGCTGAATAAGACATAACAGCACAACACCACCCAGTGAAACTATTACCTACAGGCTGAATAAGACATAACAGTACAACACCACCCCAGTGAAACTATTACCTACAGGCTGAATAAGACATAACAGTACAACACCACCCAGTGAAACTATTACCTACAGGCTGAATAAGACATAACAGCACAACACCACCCAGTGAAACTATTACCTACAGGCTGAATAAGACATAACAGCACAACACCACCCAGTGAAACTATTACCTACAGGCTGAATAAGACATAACAGTACAACACCACCCAGTGAAACTATTACCTACAGGCTGAATAAGACATAACAGCACAACACCACCCAGTGAAACTATTACCTACAGGCTGAATAAGACATAACAGTACAACACCACCCAGTGAAACTATTACCTACAGGCTGAATAAGACATAACAGCACAACACCACCCAGTGAAACTGTTACCTACAGGCTGAATAAGACATAACAGAACAACACCACCCAGTGAAACTATTACCTACAGGCTGAATAAGACATAACAGTACAACACCACCCAGTGAAACTATTACCTACAGGCTGAATAAGACATAACAGCACAACACCACCCAGTGAAACTATTACCTACAGGCTGAATAAGACATAACAGCACAACACCACCCAGTGAAACTATTACCTACAGGCTGAATAAGACATAACAGCACAACACCACCCAGTGAAACTATTACCTACAGGCTGAATAAGTCATAACAGCACAACACCACCCAGTGAAACTATTACCTACAGGCTGAATAAGACATAACAGTACAACACCACCCCAGTGAAACTATTACCTACAGGCTGAATAAGACATAACAGTACAACACCACCCAGTGAAACTATTACCTACAGGCTGAATAAGACATAACAGCACAACACCACCCAGTGAAACTATTACCTACAGGCTGAATAAGACATAACAGTACAACACCACCCAGTGAAACTATTACCTACAGGCTGAATAAGACATAACAGTACAACACCACCCAGTGAAACTATTACCTACAGGCTGAATAAGACATAACAGCACAACACCACCCAGTGAAACTATTACCTACAGGCTGAATAAGACATAACAGTACAACACCACCCAGTGAAACTATTACCTACAGGCTGAATAAGACATAACAGTACAACACCACCCAGTGAAACTATTACCTACAGGCCGAATAAGACATAACAGCACAACACCACCCAGTGAAACTATTACCTACAGGCTGAATAAGACATAACAGTACAACACCACCCAGTGAAACTATTACCTACAGGCTGAATAAGACATAACAGCACAACACCACCCAGTGAAACTATTACCTACAGGCTGAATAAGACATAACAGTACAACACCACCCAGTGAAACTATTACCTACAGGCTGAATAAGACATAATAGTTAAACACCACCCCAGTGAAACTATTACCTACAGGCTGAATAAGACATAACAGTACAACACCACCCAGTGAAACTATTACCTACAGGCTGAATAAGACATAACAGTACAACACCACCCAGTAAAATAATTACCTACAGGCTGAATAAGACATAACAGCACAACACCACCCAGTGAAACTATTACCTACAGGCTGAATAAGACATAACAGTACAACACCACCCAGTGAAACTATTACCTACAGGCTGGATAAGACATAACAGTACAACACCACCCAGTGAAACTATTACCTACAGGCTGAATAAGACATAACAGTACAACACCACCCAGTGAAACTATTACCTACAGGCTGAATAAGACATAACAGTACAACACCACCCAGTGAAACTATTACCTACAGGCTGAATAAGACATAACAGCACAACACCACCCAGTGAAACTATTACCTACAGGCTGAATAAGACATAACTGTACAACACCACCCAGTGAAACTATTACCTACAGGCTGAATAAGACATAACAGCACAACACCACCCAGTGAAACTATTACCTACAGGCTGAATAAGACATAACAGTACAACACCACCCCAGTGAAACTATTACCTACAGGCTGAATAAGACATAACAGCACAACACCACCCAGTGAAACTATTACCTACAGGCTGAATAAGACATAACAGCACAACACCACCCAGTGAAACTATTACCTACAGGCTGAATAAGACATAACAGCACAACACCACCCAGTGAAACTATTACCTACAGGCTGAATAAGACATAACAGTTACAACACCACCCCAGTGAAACTATTACCTACAGGCTGAATAAGACATAACAGCACAACACCACCCAGTGAAACTATTACCTACAGGCTGAATAAGACATAACAGTACAACACCACCCAGTGAAACTATTACCTACAGGCTGAATAAGACATAACAGTACAACACCACCCAGTGAAACTATTACCTACAGGCTGAATAAGACATAACAGTACAACACCACCCAGTGAAACTATTACCTACAGGCTGAATAAGACATAACAGTACAACACCACCCAGTGAAACTATTACCTACAGGCTGAATAAGACATAACAGTACAACACCACCCAGTGAAACTATTACCTACAGGCTGAATAAGACATAACAGCACAACACCACCCAGTGAAACTATTACCTACAGGCTGAATAAGACATAACAGCACAACACCACCCAGTGAAACTATTACCTACAGGCTGAATAAGACATAACAGTACAACACCACCCAGTGAAACTATTACCTACAGGCTGAATAAGACATAACAGTACAACACCACCCAGTGAAACTATTACCTACAGGCTGAATAAGACATAACAGTACAACACCACCCAGTGAAACTATTACCTACAGGCTGAATAAGACATAACAGTACAACACCACCCAGTGAAACTATTACCTACAGGCTGAATAAGACATAACAGTACAACACCACCCAGTGAAACTATTACCTACAGGCTGAATAAGACATAACAGCACAACACCACCCAGTGAAACTATTACCTACAGGCTGAATAAGACATAACAGTACAACACCACCCAGTGAAACTATTACCTACAGGCTGAATAAGACATAACAGTACAACACCACCCAGTGAAACTATTACCTACAGGCTGAATAAGACATAACAGCACAACACCACCCAGTGAAACTATTACCTACAGGCTGAATAAGACATAACAGTACAACACCACCCAGTGAAACTATTACCTACAGGCTGAAAAAGACATAACAGTACAACACCACCCAGTGAAACTATTACCTACAGGCTGAATAAGACATAACAGTACAACACCACCCAGTGAAACTATTACCTACAGGCTGAATAAGACATAACAGTACAACACCACCCAGTGAAACTATTACCTACAGGCTGAATAAGACATAACAGTACAACACCACCCAGTGAAACTATTACCTACAGGCTGAATAAGACATAACAGTACAACACCACCCAGTGAAACTATTACCTACAGGCTGAATAAGACATAACAGTACAACACCACCCAGTGAAACTATTACCTACAGGCTGAATAAGACATAACAGTACAACACCACCCAGTGAAACTATTACCTACAGGCTGAATAAGACATAACAGTACAACACCACCCAGTGAAACTATTACCTACAGGCTGAATAAGACATAACAGTACAACACCACCCAGTGAAACTATTACCTACAGGCTGAATAAGACATAACAGCACAACACCACCCAGTGAAACTATTACCTACAGGCTGAATAAGACATAACAGTACAACACCACCCAGTGAAACTATTACCTACAGGCTGAATAAGACATAACAGCACAACACCACCCAGTGAAACTATTACCTACAGGCTGAATAAGACATAACAGTACAACACCACCCCAGTGAAACTATTACCTACAGGCTGAATAAGACATAACAGCACAACACCACCCAGTGAAACTATTACCTACAGGCTGAATAAGACATAACAGCACAACACCACCCAGTGAAACTATTACCTACAGGCTGAATAAGACATAACAGCACAACACCACCCAGTGAAACTATTACCTACAGGCTGAATAAGTCATAACAGCACAACACCACCCAGTGAAACTATTACCTACAGGCTGAATAAGACATAACAGTACAACACCACCCCAGTGAAACTATTACCTACAGGCTGAATAAGACATAACAGTACAACACCACCCAGTGAAACTATTACCTACAGGCTGAATAAGACATAACAGCACAACACCACCCAGTGAAACTATTACCTACAGGCTGAATAAGACATAACAGTACAACACCACCCAGTGAAACTATTACCTACAGGCTGAATAAGACATAACAGCACAACACCACCCAGTGAAACTATTACCTACAGGCTGAATAAGACATAACAGTACAACACCACCCAGTGAAACTATTACCTACAGGCTGAATAAGACATAACAGTACAACACCACCCAGTGAAACTATTACCTACAGGCTGAATAAGACATAACAGCACAACACCACCCAGTGAAACTATTACCTACAGGCTGAATAAGACATAACAGCACAACACCACCCAGTGAAACTATTACCTACAGGCTGAATAAGACATAACAGCACAACACCACCCAGTGAAACTATTACCTACAGGCTGAATAAGACATAACAGCACAACACCACCCAGTGAAACTATTACCTACAGGCTGAATAAGACATAACAGCACAACACCACCCAGTGAAACTATTACCTACAGGCTGAATAAGACATAACAGTACAACACCACCCAGTGAAACTATTACCTACAGGATGAATAAGACATAACAGAACAACACCACCCAGTGAAACTATTACCTACAGGCTGAATAAGACATAACAGCACAACACCACCCAGTGAAACTATTGCCTACAGGCTGAATAAGACATAACAGTACAACACCACCCAGTGAAACTATTACCTACAGGCTGAATAAGACATACCAGTACAACACCACCCAGTGAAACTATTACCTACAGGCTGAATAAGACATAACAGTACAACACCACCCAGTGAAACTATTACCTACAGGCTGAATAAGACATAACAGTACAACACCACCCAGTGAAACTATTACCTACAGGCTGAATAAGACATAACAGTACAACACCACCGGGTGAAACTATTACCTACAGGCTGAATAAGACATAACAGCACAACATCACCCAGTGAAACTATTACCTACAGGCTGAATAAGACATAACAGCACAACACCACCCAGTGAAACTATTACCTACAGGCTGAATAAGACATAACAGTACAACACCACCCAGTGAAACTATTACCTACAGGCTGAATAAGACATAACAGTACAACACCACCCAGTGAAACTATTACCTACAGGCCGAATAAGACATAACAGCACAACACCACCCAGTGAAACTATTACCTACAGGCTGAATAAGACATAACAGCACAACACCACCCAGTGAAACTATTACCTACAGGCTGAATAAGACATAACAGTACAACACCACCCAGTGAAACTATTACCTACAGGCTGAATAAGACATAACAGCACAACACCACCCAGTGAAACTATTACCTACAGGCTGAATAAGACATAACAGTACAACACCACCCAGTGAAACTATTACCTACAGGCTGAATAAGACATAATAGTTAAACAACACCCCAGTGAAACTATTACCTACAGGCTGAATAAGACATAACAGTACAACACCACCCAGTGAAACTATTACCTACAGGCTGAATAAGACATAACAGTACAACACCACCCAGTAAAATAATTACCTACAGGCTGAATAAGACATAACAGCACAACACCACCCAGTGAAACTATTACCTACAGGCTGAATAAGACATAACAGTACAACACCACCCAGTGAAACTATTACCTACAGGCTGGATAAGACATAACAGTACAACACCACCCAGTGAAACTATTACCTACAGGCTGAATAAGACATAACAGTACAACACCACCCAGTGAAACTATTACCTACAGGCTGAATAAGACATAACAGTACAACACCACCCAGTGAAACTATTACCTACAGGCTGAATAAGACATAACAGCACAACACCACCCAGTGAAACTATTACCTACAGGCTGAATAAGACATAACAGTACAACACCACCCAGTGAAACTATTACCTACAGGCTGAATAAGACATAACAGCACAACACCACCCAGTGAAACTATTACCTACAGGCTGAATAAGACATAACAGTACAACACCACCCCAGTGAAACTATTACCTACAGGCTGAATAAGACATAACAGTACAACACCACCCAGTGAAACTATTACCTACAGGCTGAATAAGACATAACAGTACAACACCACCCAGTGAAACTATTACCTACAGACTGAATAAGACATAACAGTACAACACCACCCAGTGAAACTATTACCTACAGGCTGAATAAGACATAACAGTACAACACCACCCAGTGAAACTATTACCTACAGGCTGAATAAGACATAACAGCACAACACCACCCAGTGAAACTATTACCTACAGGCTGAATAAGACATAACAGCACAACACCACCCAGTGAAACTATTACCTACAGGCTGAATAAGACATAACAGCACAACACCACCCAGTGAAACTATTACCTACAGGCTGAATAAGACATAACAGTACAACACCACCCAGTGAAACTATTACCTACAGGCTGAATAAGACATAACAGCACAGCACCACCCAGTGAAACTATTACCTACAGGCTGAATAAGACATAATAGTTAAACACCACCCCAGTGAAACTATTACCTACAGGCTGAATAAGACATAACAGCACAACACCACCCAGTGAAACTATTACCTACAGGCTGAATAAGACATAACAGTACAACACCACCCAGTGAAACTATTACCTACAGGCTGAATAAGACATAACAGTACAACACCACCCAGTGAAACTATTACCTACAGGCTGAATAAGACATAACAGTACAACACCACCCAGTGAAACTATTACCTACAGGCTGAATAAGACATAACAGTACAACACCACCCAGTGAAACTATTACCTACAGGCTGAATAAGACATAACAGTACAACACCACCCAGTGAAACTATTACCTACAGGCTGAATAAGACATAACAGCACAACACCACCCAGTGAAACTATTACCTACAGGCTGAATAAGACATAACAGTACAACACCAGCCAGTGAAACTATTACCTACAGGCTGAATAAGACATAACAGTACAACACCACCCAGTGAAACTATTACCTACAGGCTGAATAAGACATAACAGTACAACACCACCCAGTGAAACTATTACCTACAGGCTGAATAAGACATAACAGTACAACACCACCCAGTGAAACTATTACCTACAGGCTGAATAAGACATAACAGTACAACACCACCCAGTGAAACTATTACCTACAGGCTGAATAAGACATAACAGCACAACACCACCCAGTGAAACTATTACCTACAGGCTGAATAAGACATAACAGTACAACACCACCCAGTGAAACTATTACCTACAGGCTGAATAAGACATAACAGTACAACACCACCCAGTGAAACTATTACCTACAGGCTGAATAAGACATAACAGTACAACACCACCCAGTGAAACTATTACCTACAGGCTGAATAAGACATAACAGTACAACACCACCCAGTGAAACTATTACCTACAGGCTGAATAAGACATAACAGCACAACACCACCCAGTGAAACTATTACCTACAGGCTGAATAAGACATAACAGCACAACACCACCCAGTGAAACTATTACCTACAGGCTGAATAAGACATAACAGCACAACACCACCCAGTGAAACTATTACCTACAGGCTGAATAAGACATAACAGTACAACACCACCCAGTGAAACTATTACCTACAGGCTGAATAAGACATAACAGTACAACACCACCCAGTGAAACTATTACCTACAGGCTGAATAAGACATAACAGTACAACACCACCCAGTGAAACTATTACCTACAGGCTGAATAAGACATAACAGTACAACACCACCCAGTGAAACTATTACCTACAGGCTGAATAAGACATAACAGTACAACACCACCCAGTGAAACTATTACCTACAGGCTGAATAAGACATAACAGTACAACACCACCCAGTGAAACTATTACCTACAGGCTGAATAAGACATAACAGTACAACACCACCCAGTGAAACTATTACCTACAGGCTGAATAAGACATAACAGTACAACACCACCCAGTGAAACTATTACCTACAGGCTGAATAAGACATAACAGTACAACACCACCCAGTGAAACTATTACCTACAGGCTGAATAAGACATAACAGTACAACACCACCCAGTGAAACTATTACCTACAGGCTGAATAAGACATAACAGTACAACACCACCCAGTGAAACTATTACCTACAGGCTGAATAAGACATAACAGTACAACACCACCCAGTGAAACTATTACCTACAGGCTGAATAAGACATAACAGCACAACACCACCCAGTGAAACTATTACCTACAGGCTGAATAAGACATAACAGTACAACACCACCCAGTGAAACTATTACCTACAGGCTGAATAAGACATAACAGTACAACACCACCCAGTGAAACTATTACCTACAGGCTGAATAAGACATAACAGTACAACACCACCCAGTGAAACTATTACCTACAGGCTGAATAAGACATAACAGTACAACACCACCCAGTGAAACTATTACCTACAGGCTGAATAAGACATAACAGTACAACACCACCCAGTGAAACTATTACCTACAGGCTGAATAAGACATAACAGTACAACACCACCCAGTGAAACTATTACCTACAGGCTGAATAAGACATAACAGCACAACACCACCCAGTGAAACTATTACCTACAGGCTGAATAAGACATAACAGTACAACACCACCCAGTGAAACTATTACCTACAGGCTGAATAAGACATAACAGTACAACACCACCCAGTGAAACTATTACCTACAGGCTGAATAAGACATAACAGTACAACACCACCCAGTGAAACTATTACCTACAGGCTGAATAAGACATAACAGCACAACACCACCCAGTGAAACTATTACCTACAGGCTGAATAAGACATAACAGCACAACACCACCCAGTGAAACTATTACCTACAGGCTGAATAAGACATAACAGTACAACACCACCCAGTGAAACTATTACCTACAGGCTGAATAAGACATAACAGCACAACACCACCCAGTGAAACTATTACCTACAGGCTGAATAAGACATAACAGTACAACACCACCCAGTGAAACTATTACCTACAGGCTGAATAAGACATAACAGCACAACACCACCCAGTGAAACTATTACCTACAGGCTGAATAAGACATAACAGTACAACACCACCCAGTGAAACTATTACCTACAGGCTGAATAAGACATAACAGTACAACACCACCCAGTGAAACTATTACCTACAGGCTGAATAAGACATAACAGTACAACACCACCCAGTGAAACTATTACCTACAGGCTGAATAAGACATAACAGCACAACACCACCCAGTGAAACTATTACCTACAGGCTGAATAAGACATAACAGTACAACACCACCCAGTGAAACTATTACCTACAGGCTGAATAAGACATAACAGTACAACACCACCCAGTGAAACTATTACCTACAGGCTGAATAAGACATAACAGCACAACACCACCCAGTGAAACTATTACCTACAGGCCTAATAAGACATAACAGTACAACACCACCCAGTGAAACTATTACCTACAGGCTGAATAAGACATAACAGCACAACACCACCCAGTGAAACTATTACCTACAGGCTGAATAAGACATAACAGTACAACACCACCCAGTGAAACTATTACCTACAGGCTGAATAAGACATAACAGCACAACACCACCCAGTGAAACTATTACCTACAGGCTGAATAAGACATAACAGTACAACACCACCCCAGTGAAACTATTACCTACAGGCTGAATAAGACATAACAGTACAACACCACCCAGTGAAACTATTACCTACAGGCTGAATAAGACATAACAGCACAACACCACCCAGTGAAACTATTACCTACAGGCTGAATAAGACATAACAGCACAACACCACCCAGTGAAACTATTACCTACAGGCTGAATAAGACATAACAGTACAACACCACCCAGTGAAACTATTACCTACAGGCTGAATAAGACATAACAGCACAACACCACCCAGTGAAACTATTACCTACAGGCTGAATAAGACATAACAGTACAACACCACCCAGTGAAACTATTACCTACAGGCTGAATAAGACATAACAGCACAACACCACCCAGTGAAACTATTACCTACAGGCTGAATAAGACATAACAGTACAACACCACCCAGTGAAACTATTACCTACAGGCTGAATAAGACATAACAGCACAACACCACCCAGTGAAACTGTTACCTACAGGCTGAATAAGACATAACAGAACAACACCACCCAGTGAAACTATTACCTACAGGCTGAATAAGACATAACAGTACAACACCACCCAGTGAAACTATTACCTACAGGCTGAATAAGACATAACAGCACAACACCACCCAGTGAAACTATTACCTACAGGCTGAATAAGACATAACAGCACAACACCACCCAGTGAAACTATTACCTACAGGCTGAATAAGACATAACAGCACAACACCACCCAGTGAAACTATTACCTACAGGCTGAATAAGTCATAACAGCACAACACCACCCAGTGAAACTATTACCTACAGGCTGAATAAGACATAACAGTACAACACCACCCCAGTGAAACTATTACCTACAGGCTGAATAAGACATAACAGTACAACACCACCCAGTGAAACTATTACCTACAGGCTGAATAAGACATAACAGCACAACACCACCCAGTGAAACTATTACCTACAGGCTGAATAAGACATAACAGTACAACACCACCCAGTGAAACTATTACCTACAGGCTGAATAAGACATAACAGCCTTCAAGTGAATCATTCAAAACAGGCTGAGAGAAGAGTGAGACAGAGAGAGAGAGTGTATGTGTGTGTAAGAGATCGAGAGAGAGAGAGAGAGAGAGAGAGAGAGAGAGAGAGAGAGAGAGAGAGAGAGAGAGAGAGAGAGAGAGAGAGAGAGAGAGAGAGAGAGAGAGAGAGAGAGAGAGAGAGAGAGAGAGAGATATTAACGGTTGAGAGTTCCCATGCATTAACACAGTGAAACCTGCTAGACAGAGAGGGTCAGGGCTTTAATTGTGTGGTGCTGACAATAAGGCATGAGCTGGACACACACGCACACACACACACACACACACACACACACACACACACACACACACACACACACACACACACACACACACACACACACACACACACACACACACACACACACACACACACACACACACACACACACACACACACACACACACACACACACACACACACACACACACACACACACACACACACACTGAAGGTTTCTGTGTGACTAAGGGGTTCACCTCAATGCGACCCAGTGCATTGAGGCATGTTGAACTCTGATCCCTGTCATTATCAGGCCAGACGGCTAGTTAGGACCAGGTGATAACCTTTTAACCCTGAGAGGAGAATGGGCTGGGAGCAGACCCTCTCTCCAGCTCTCTCTACCCCACTCAATGGGCTTCAATTCAAAGCCCCCCCCCCCCCCCCCCCTCTCTCTCTCTCTCTTTATTTCTATCACTATGAGTACATGCTTGCATGCATATATATCTGTACCCTGTAGTCATCCTGGATAGGGCCATGACTGGAGAATATAATTTATGTTCTGTAGAGGACACACAGACAGACAGACACACACACACACAGACACGTAGACACACACAAAGTGGGTATTGAAATCCTACAGATGTGAGAATCGTGTTGTGTTTTAGTGGTCCCGAGGGTCGGCACGCAGGGCGATGTTTAAGCGCTCCTCTGTCAGTGAGCATGCTGCATTTTAACAGATGTTAGCCTCGCTGACATAAATCACACGCTGTATTTCATGTCTGTGTGTGTGTGTATTTCATCCCCGTCCACAGCAGCGGTTTATGTCAGAAGTGTCGCTGCTCGTAAATTAAAGGGCCTAAATGAACCGTGAGATTATGACCTGTGCATAGTTTCAACGAGACATTCTACACATAAAAGCCTCTGTGATACTCGGGAGTGTGCGTGTATTTGTGCAAGCATGCGTGTATGTGTGTGTGTGTGTGTGGTCGTGTGTGTGTAATACTGTACGGATCAGTATTATTCAATCTGACAGTAGACAGCAGCCAGTCATCTACACTCTGCTGATACATCTTTTCAGATCTCTCTCTCTCTCTCTCTCTCTCTCTCTCTCTCTGTCTCTCTCTCTCTCTCTCTCTCTCTCTCTCGGCACTGTGAGTTCAGGCCACCAAGGAGGGGTCACCATTACATCGGTACTACAACTACTATCATCATTACCACTACTACCACCATCACTAAACTGCTATCATTACCATTACCACCCATACCACTACTATTTGGAATGATAAACAACAATAATAATAGTAATAACAATAACAGTAATAACAATAACAGTCATAATAAGTAAGTTACTGCTTACTATGCAGATGTTATTATTCAGTGTCCCTCAGGCTATGGCAGGCAAATACATATTTGGCACTCTCTCTCTCTCACTCCTTTCTCTCTTGTGTGTGTGTGTGTGTGTGTGTGTGTGTGTGTGTGTGTGTGTGTGTGTGTGTGTGTGTGTGTGTGTGTGTGTGTGTGTGTGTGTGTGTGTGTGTGTGTGTGTGTGTGTGTGTGTGTGTGTGTGTGTGTGTGTGTGTGTGTGTGTGTGTGTGTGTGTGTGTGTGTGTGTGTGATAGCTTTGCTATATCATGTAATAGCAGAATAGCTGGTATCTGGTTCTTCCAGACAGAAAGGAGATAGATCCGTCTGAGTGATACAGACCTCAGACAGACACTGCAGGGAGAGGAATTTTTTGATCTAGTAGTTTCTAAAGATCAACGATTTAATCGACTTCGATGCGATCTTAGAGCACATAATGAAGAAAAAGTTCAAAATAAACTCAAACCTAAAAATAAACACGTGCTTTGGTTTGTTCCATTTAGGCCACGTGTTCATCCGCTTTGATGTTGAACTCTCCAACTATTATGGGGGGGGGGGGGCGTCTATAGACCAGACCAAGCGGGGTAGGAGTGGGAGACTTCCAGGCTGGTACTCTAGCCTGTTAAACAAAATGATGACTTCACCAGTGGGCAAATACCATACACTCTTACAGATTGCATCTTTTAGAGGAATTTGACAGCAGTTGTGTGTTAGAAGGAGTATTATGGTCTGTTTGGAACGCTCAAGTAGTGTAGTCAGCAAAATAAATGTAGAAATCTATATTATTCAATTATTGCACCCACACTGCTTGCGCGCGCCAACGAGCGTCTGCGTTGCCAAGGGCTAAAATAGAAGTCAGTTCTATTTGTGACCGAGATCACGCTGCAAGTCCTGCCTCTCCCATCTCCTCATTGGTTTATAGAAGCAGGTACCCACGTGCCATCTTCTCATTGGTTATACCCACGTGGGTGACTGAAAGACAAACGAGATCAGTGGCGGTAATGTACCTAATTTATGAAAGTTGACAATCGCAATATAAAGTCAAGAGAAGAAAAAGCCTAGAAGGAGGAAAGATGACTAGAAACGATTCGTTTGACCGTTTTATGTGTGGATTAAATGTCGGCGAAGAGGATCTTGTGTATTTCAGGTAAAATAACAACTCAATGATTATATCCCAGGACAAATTAGCTAGCAACAGCAAGCTAGCAAAAAGGACAAATTAGCTAGCAAGTGCAAGCCAGCAAGCTGAATTTCCATAACTGTTTAATGCTTTTCGACCTGTCCACAAATTAATGTAATTGGTTCAGAGTTTTTTTGGATATTTTAAACTGCGTGTCGTGATCACGTTTGGTGTGGGGGGACAAAATACATTTATGCACGATGCACAGCCGGTTTGGGTTCCGTGTTAGGGTTAGTATTACTAACACTACAGGGTTAGGGTAGGTATTATGGTCTGGAACACTACAGGGTTAGGGTTAGTATTATGGTCTGGAACACTACAGGGTTAGGGTTAGTATTATGGTCTGGAACACTACAGGGTTAGGGTTAGTATTATGGTCTGTCTGGAACACTACAGGGTTAGGGTTAGTATTATGGTCTGTCTGGAACACTACAGGGTTAGGGTTAGTATTATGGTCTGTCTGGAACACTACAGGGTTAGGGTTAGTATTATGGTCTGTCTGGAACACAACAGGGTTAGGGTTAGTATTATGGTCTGGAACACTATAGGGTTAGGGTTAGTATTATGGTCTGGAACACTACAGGGTTAGGGTTAGTATTATGGTCTGGAACACTACAGGGTTAGGGTTAGTATTATGGTCTGTCTGGAACACTACAGGGTTAGGGTTAGTATTATGGTCTGGAACACTACAGGGTTAGGGTTAGTATTATGGTCTGTCTGGAACACTATAGGGTTAGGGTTAGTATTATGGTCTGTCTGGAACACTACAGGGTTAGGGTTAGTATTATGGTCTGGAACACTACAGGGTTAGGGTTAGTATTATGGTCTGGAACACTACAGGGTTAGGGCTAGTATTATGGTCTGTCTGGAACACTACAGGGTTAGGGTTAGTATTATGGTCTGGAACACTACAGGGTTAGGGTTAGTATTATGGTCTGTCTGGAACACTACAGGGTTAGGGTTAGTATTATGGTCTGTCTGGAACACTACAGGGTTAGGGTTAGTATTATGGTCTGTCTGGAACACTACAGGGTTAGGGTTAGTATTATGGTCTGTCTGGAACACTACAGGGTTAGGGTTAGTATTATGGTCTGTCTGGAACACTACAGGGTTAAGGTTAGTAATATGGTCTGTCTGGAACACTACAGGGTTAGGGTTAGTATTATGGTCTGGAACACTACAGGGTTAGGGTTAGTATTATGGTCTGGAACACTACAGGGTTAGGGTTAGTATTATGGTCTGTCTGGAACACTACAGGGTTAGGGTTAGTATTATGGTCTGGAACACTACAGGCTTAGGGTTAGTAATATGGTCTGTCTGGAACACTACAGGGTTAGGGTTAGTATTATGGTCTGTCTGGAACACTACAGGGTTAGGGTTAGTATTATGGTCTGTCTGGAACACTACAGGGTTAGGGTTAGTATTATGGTCTGTCTGGAACACTACAGGGTTAGGGTTAGTATTATGTTCTGTCTGGAACACTACAGGGTTAGGGTTAGTATTATGGTCTGGAACACTACAGGGTTAGGGTTAGTATTATGGTCTGGAACACTACAGGGTTAGGGTTAGTATTATGGTCTGTCTGGAACACTACATGGTTAGGGTTAGTATTATGGTCTGGAACACTACAGGGTTAGGGTTAGTATTATGGTCTGGAACACTACAGGGTTAGGGTTAGTAATATGGTCTGTCTGGAACACTACAGGGTTAGGGTTAGTATTATGGTCTGTCTGGAACACTACAGGGTTAGGGTTAGTATTATGGTCTGTCTGGAACACTACAGGGTTAGGGTTAGTATTATGGTCTGGAACACTACAGGGTTAGGGTTAGTATTATGGTCTGTCTGGAACACTACAGGGTTAGGGTTAGTATTATGGTCTGTCTGGAACACTACAGGGTTAGGGTTAGTATTATGGTCTGGAACACTACAGGGTTAGGGTTAGTATTATGGTCTGGAACACTACAGGGTTAGGGTTAGTATTATGGTCTGGAACACAACAGGGTTAGGGTTAGTATTATGGTCTGGAACACTACAGGGTTAGGGTTAGTATTATGGTCTGGAACACTACAGGGTTAGGGTTAGTATTATGGTCTGGAACACTACAGGGTTAGGGTTAGTATTATGGTCTGGAACACTACAGGGTTAGGGTTAGTATTATGGTCTGGAACACTACAGGGTTAGGGTTAGTATTATGGTCTGTCTGGAACACTACAGGGTTAGGGTTAGTATTATGGTCTGGAACACTACAGGGTTAGGGTTAGTATTATGGTCTGTTTGGATGACTACAGGGTTAGGGTTAGTATTATGGTCTGTCGGGGAACACTACAGGGTTAGGGTTAGTATTATGGTCTGTCTGGAACACTACAGGGTTAGGGTTAGTAATATGGTCTGTCTGGAACACTACAGGGTTAGGGTTAGTATTATGGTCTGTCTGGAACACTACAGGGTTAGGGTTAGTATTATGGTCTGTCTGGAACACTACAGGGTTAGGGTTAGTAATATGGTCTGTCTGGAACACTACAGGGTTAGGGTTAGTATTATGGTCTGTCTGGAACACTACAGGGTTATGGTTAGTATTATGGTCTGGAACACTACAGGGTTAGGGTTAGTATTATGGTCTGGAACACTACAGGGTTAGGGTTAGTATTATGGTCTGTCTGGAACACTACAGGGTTAGGGTTAGTATTATGGTCTGTCTGGAACACTACAGGGTTAGGGTTAGTATTATGGTCTGGAACACTACAGGGTTAGGGTTAGTATTATGGTCTGGAACAATACAGGGTTAGGGTTAGTATTATGGTCTGTCTGGAACACTACAGGGTTAGGGTTAGTATTATGGTCTGTCTGGAACACTATAGGGTTAGGGTTATTATTATGGTCTGTTTGGAACACTACAGGGTTAGGGTTAGTATTATGGTCTGGAACACTACAGGGTTAGGGTTAGTATTATGGTCTGTTTGGAACACTATAGGGTTAGGGTTAGTATTATGGTCTGTCTGGAACACTACAGGGTTAGGGTTAGTATTATGGTCTGTCTGGAACACTACAGGGTTAGGGTTAGTAATATGGTCTGTCTGGAACACTACAGGGTTAGGGTTAGTATTATGGTCTGTCTGGAACACTACAGGGTTAGGGTTAGTATTATGGTCTGGAACACTACAGGGTTAGGGTTAGTATTATGGTCTGTTTGGAACACTACAGGGTTAGTGTTAGTAATATGGTCTGTCTGGAACACTACAGGGTTAGGGTTAGTATTATGGTCTGGAACACTACAGGGTTAGGGTTAGTATTATGGTCTGGAACACTACAGGGTTAGGGTTAGTATTATGGTCTGGAACACTACAGGCTTAGGGTTAGTATTTTGGTCTGGAACACTACAGGGTTAGGGTTAGTATTATGGTCTGTCTGGAACACTACAGGGTTAGGGTTAGTATTATGGTCTGGAACACAACAGGGTTAGGGTTAGTATTATGGTCTGGAACACTACAGGGTTAGGGTTAGTATTATGGTCTGGAACACTACAGGGTTAGGGTTAGTATTATGGTCTGGAACACTACAGGGTTAGGGTTAGTATTTTGGTCTGTCTGGAACACTACAGGGTTATGGTTAGTATTATGGTCTGGAACACTACAGGGTTAGGGTTAGTATTATGGTCTGTTTGGAACACTACAGGGTTAGGGTTAGGATTATGGTCTGTCGGGGAACACTACAGGGTTAGGGTTAGTATTATGGTCTGTCTGGAACACTACAGGGTTAGGGTTAGTATTATGGTCTGTTTGGAACACTACAGGGTTAGGGTTAGTATTATGGTCTGGAACACTACAGGGTTAGGGTTAGTATTATGGTCTGTCGGGGAACACTACAGGGTTAGGGTTAGTATTATGGTCTGTCTGGAACACTACAGGGTTAGGGTTAGTAATATGGTCTGTCTGGAACACTACAGGGTTAGGGTTAGTATTATGGTCTGTCTGGAACACTACAGGGTTAGGGTTAGTATTATGGTCTGTCTGGAACACTACAGGGTTAGGGTTAGTAATATGGTCTGTCTGGAACACTACAGGGTTAGGGTTAGTATTATGGTCTGTCTGGAACACTACAGGGTTAGGGTTAGTATTATGGTCTGGAACACTACAGGGTTAGGGTTAGTATTATGGTCTGGAACACTACAGGGTTAGGGTTAGTATTATGGTCTGTCTGGAACACTACAGGGTTAGGGTTAGTATTTTGGTCTGTCTTGAACACTACAGGGTTAGGGTTAGTATTATGGTCTGGAACACTACAGGGTTAGGGTTAGTTTTATGGTCTGTCTGGAACACTATAGGGTTAGGGTTAGTATTATGGTCTGTTTGGAACACTACAGGGTTAGGGTTAGTATTATGGTCTGTCTGGAACACTACAGGGTTAGGGTTAGTATTATGGTCTGGAACACTACAGGGTTAGGGTTAGTATTATGGTCTGTTTGGAACACTATAGGGTTAGGGTTAGTATTATGGTCTGGAACACTACAGGGTTAGGGTTAGTATTATGGTCTGGAACACTACAGGGTTAGGGTTAGTATTATGGTCTGTTTGGAACACTATAGGGTTAGGGTTAGTATTATGGTCTGTCTGGAACACTACAGGGTTAGGGTTAGTATTATGGCCTGTTTGGAACACTATAGGGTTAGGGTTAGTATTATGGTCTGGAACACTACAGGGTTAGGGTTAGTATTATGGTCTGTCTGGAACACTACAGGGTTAGGGTTAGTATTATGGTCTGTTTGGAACACTACAGGGTTAGGGTTAGTATTATGGTCTGTCTGGAACACTACAGGGTTAGGGTTAGTAATATGGTCTGTCTGGAACACTACAGGGTTAGGGTTAGTATTATGGTCTGGAACACTACAGGGTTAGGGTTAGTATTATGGTCTGTCTGGAACACTACAGGGTTAGGGTTAGTATTATGGTCTGTCTGGAACACTACAGGGTTAGGGTTAGTATTATGGTCTGGAACACTACAGGGTTAGGGTTAGTATTATGGTCTGGAACACTACAGGGTTAGGGTAGGTAATATGGTCTGTCTGGAACACTACAGGGTTAGGGTTAGTATTATGGTCTGTCTGGAACACTACAGGGTTAGGGTTAGTATTATGGTCTGGAACACTAAAGGGTTAGGGTTAGTATTATGGTCTGGAACACTACAGGGTTAGGGTTAGTATTATGGTCTGGAACACTACAGGGTTAGGGTTAGTATTATGGTCTGGAACACTACATGGTTAGGGTTAGTATTATGGTCTGTTTGGAACACTACAGGGTTAGGGTTAGTAATATGGTCTGTCTGGAACACTACAGGGTTAGGGTTAGTAATATGGTCTGTCTGGAACACTACAGGGTTAGGGTTAGTATTATGGTCTGTCTGGAACACTACAGGGTTAGGGTTAGTATTATGGTCTGGAACACTACAGGGTTAGGGTTAGTATTATGGTCTGGAACACTACAGGGTTAGGGTTAGTATTATGGTCTGTCTGGAACACTATAGGGTTAGGGTTAGTATTATGGTCTGTCTGGAACACTATAGGGTTAGGGTTAGTATTATGGTCTGGAACACTACAGGGTTAGGGTTAGTATTATGGTCTGTCTGGAACACTACAGGGTTAGGGGTAGTATTATGGTCTGGAACACTACAGGGTTAGGGTTAGTATTATGGTCTGGAACACTACAGGGTTAGGGGTAGTATTATGGTCTGGAACACTACAGGGTTAGGGGTAGTATTATGGTCTGGAACACTACAGGGTTAGGGGTAGTATTATGGTCTGGAACACTACAGGGTTAGGGTTAGTATTATGGTCTGGAACACTATAGGGTTAGGGTTAGTATTATGGTCTGGAACACTACAGGGTTAGGGTTAGTATTATGGTCTGGAACACTACAGGGTTAGGGTTAGTATTATGGTCTGGAACACTACAGGGTTAGGGTTAGTATTATGGTCTGTCTGGAACACTATAGGGTTAGGGTTAGTATTATGGTCTGGAACACTATAGGGCTATTAGGGTTAGTATTATGGTCTGGAACACTACAGGGTTAGGGTTAGTAATATGGTCCGTCTGGAACACTACAGGGTTAAGGTTAGTATTATGGTCTGGAACACTACAGGGTTAGGGCTAGTATTATGGTCCGTCTGGAACACTACAGGGTTAAGGTTAGTATTATGGTCTGGAACACTATAGGGTTAGGGTTAGTATTATGGTCTGGAACACTACAGGGTTAGGGTTAGTATTATGGTCCGTCTGGAACACTACAGGGTTAAGGTTAGTATTATGGTCTGGAACACTACAGGGTTAGGGCTAGTATTATGGTCTGGAACACTATAGGGTTAAGGTTATATCAGACTAAGAGGCTCTCAGGACATCAGAGAGGCTCTGGTTCATAACAGAATGTCAACAGCCCCTAACCTGCCTGGCTTACACTGATACGGGTTTACACTCAGTTTCACACTCACACTCACACGCACAGACACACGCACAGACACGTGCACGTTTACACGGATCAGAAGTGTAAATCACAAAAGCTCCAGCAGGATGGAGACACACAGCATGGTGCAATGTTTAATCAAAAGCTTTAAAAGGGTTTCCAGAAAAAAGTTAACAATTACATTTTCCAGAGTAAATAATTAAATGAAACATTTATTTTAATTGTATGAATTCCACAATTTGAGAATTCCGTGGTTGCCATGGCACCATTAGATAGCCTATGCAGAGATCTCTGTAAATATTGTACATATTTGACTGTTTTAAGTGTTTTTTTTCATCAACTCTTTTTGTTTGTGATAACTTGTTGATAGATGCACTGAAATATCTGGTGCTGACCCATGGAATTGCAGGCCTGATTATGGCAAGTTGGTATTTGTCTTGGTTGGCTAGCTAAATCTGAACAATAAAACAACACCAGATCAACAACATCGGTTTTTGAGCCCCCAGACCCAGTTTCTACAGGAAGTGGACCCTGTCTGTCTGATGTCTATACCTACCTGTCTGATGTCTCTACCTCCCTGTCTGATGTCTCTTCCTCCCTGTCTGTCTGATGTCTCTACCTCCCTGTCTGTCTGATGTCTATACCTACCTGTCTGATGTCTCTACCTCCCTGTCTGTCTGATGTCTCTACCTCCCTGTCTGATGTCTCGTCCTCCCTGTCTGTCTGATGTATCTACCTCCCTGTCTGTCTGATGTCTCTACCTCCCTGTCTGTCTGATGTCTCTACCTCCCTGTCTGTCTGATGTCTCTACCTCCCTGTCTGTCTGATGTCTCTACCTCCCTGTCTGTCTGATGTCTCTACCTCCCTGTCTGTCTGATGTCTCTACCTCCCTGTCTGTCTGATGTCGCTACCTCCCTGTCTGTCTGATGTCTCTTCCTCCCTGTCTGTCTGATGTCTCTTCCTCCCTGTCTGTCTGATGTCTCTACCTCCCTGTCTGTCTGATGTCTCTACCTCCCTGTCTGTCTGATGTCTCTACCTCCCTGTCTGTCTGATGTCTCTACCTCCCTGTCTGTCTGATGTCTCTTCCTCCCTGTCTGTCTGATGTCTCTTCCTCCCTGTCTGTCTGATGTCTCTTCCTCCCTGTCTGTCTGATGTCTCTACCTCCCTGTCTGTCTGATGTCTCTACCTCCCTGTCTGTCTGATGTCTCTACCTCCCTGTCTGTCTGATGTCTCTACCTCCCTGTCTGTCTGATGTCTCTACCTCCCTGTCTGTCTGATGTCTCTACCTCCCTGTCTGTCTGATGTCTCTACCTCCCTGTCTGTCCGTACCATCTATGCTCCATCCTTTAAAGTTAGTACCTTCCTGCCTATCATCTAAAGATGTGCAATACCGTCGCCCAAATACTGCCAGATCCCTATATTTGTTTTGTTAAGTAGTTTTAGGTTTATTTTGTTTTTAAAGCAACTTTGAGATTCTACTTGAAATGGAAAGTGCTATATAAAATAAATATATTATTATTATTATATCTTGTGATATCACATTTTAGGCTTGGACTTTGCAACTTTATTGTAACTATTTGACCATGAACCAGTCCTGAAATCAAATGTACACTCTGCAGTATATTCAGTCATTTGAATCAACATAGTTTTCCATATAAAAGGAGTTCAGGTTCAATTCATTCCGTTTGCTTTCCAAGGACCATGTGAAACAGTGAGTTATGGGTTATGGCTCAGCCAAGTGAACATGTCGCATAGTTGTTTCTAGTCCCATAAAAACATAACATCCATTTTCATAATGGAATATGGTCTCCATCCAAAATGGCAACCTATTCCCCAAGTAGTGCACTACATCGGCCCACATGTCTCTGGTCAAAAGTAGTGCACTACATCGGCCCACATGTCTCTGGTCAAAAGTAGTGCACTACATCGGCCCACATGTCTCTGGTCAAAAGTAGTGCACTACATCGGCCCACATGTCTCTGGTCAAAAGTAGTGCACTACATCGGCCCACATGTCTCTGGTCAAAAGTAGTGCACTACATCGGCCCACATGTCTCTGGTCAAAAGTAGTGCACTACATCGGCCCACATGTCTCTGGTCAAAAGTAGTGCACTACATCGGCCCACATGTCTCTGGTCAAAAGTAGTGCACTACATCGGCCCACATGTCTCTGGTCAAAAGTAGTGCACTACATCGGCCCACATGTCTCTGGTCAAAAGTAGTGCACTACATCGGCCCACATGTCTCTGGTCAAAAGTAGTGCTCTACATAGGGAATAGGGTGTCATTTTGGACACGTCAATGCTCTACATGAGCTCAGTGTAACAGCTTCTATCCTCCTATATCATCAGCGTAGACACCGGCACACTTTCTGAATGGGCTAGCTGAGTGTGTGTGCGTATGTCTGAGTGTGTCTGGTGTGTGTGTGTGCATGCGTGTGTGTGTGTGTGTGTGTTCGTGGACACTTGCTGAATGAGTTTCCTTGAAGCGTTTGCAGACTGTTGTCGTTCAGAGTGTCTGATTAAAACAGATTAAGTCGCTCATATGTCTTCTTTCAAAGTCACGTGATTTTATTCAGTGTGCTTTTTTCTTCACATAATCGTTTCATATATTTTTGTGTGATATGATGTGATATCCATAAACAAAGAACATCAGAGTTAACATACAGATGTAGGATCTTCAAAACTTGTAGTGCATTTGAGGTTTTAAAACGCTTCTGCAGTTTATAATTTCCATTTTGAAATTTTACGGAAAATGTATCAACCAATACAAAAATAGCCATTGATTATAATCCATATGATAATTGACATTTCCAGGGCCTCCCGAGTGGCGCAGCTGTCTAAGGCCCTCCTTTCAGTGCTTGCTGTGTCACTACAGATCCTGGTTTGATCCCAGGATGTGTCGCAGCCGGCCGCGACTGGGAGACCCATGAGACGGCGCACAGTTGGCCCAGCATCGTCCAGGTTAGGGGAGGGTTTGGCCCAGTATCGTCCGGGTTAGGGGAGGGTTTGGCCCAGCATCGTCCGGGTTAGGGGAGGGTTTGGCCCAGCATCGTCCGGGTTAGGGGAGGGTTTGGCCCAGCATCGTCCGGGTTAGGGGAGGGTTTGGCCAGCAGGAATATCCTTGTCCCATCGCGCTCTAGCGACTCCTGTAGTGGGCTGGGCGCAATGCATGCTGACACGGTCGCCAGGTGTACGGTGTTTCCTCTGACACAATGGTGCGGCTGGCTTCCGGGTTAAGTGGGCATTGTGTCAAGAAGTGGTGCGGCTTGGTTGGGTTGTGTTTTGGAGGACGCTTGGCTCTCGACCTTCGCCTCTCCCGAGTCCGTACAGGAGTTGCAGCGATGGGACAAGACTGTAACTACCAATTGGGTAACAAAAATTATAAATATCCAAATTTCCATTTGCTGCAGGATTAGTGGCTGCTGTAGTGGCTCAAATTAAGATCCTACATTTCTGCTCTTTCTTTGTCACTTTTAACATTTCCTTTTGGCCCCTCTTAACACTTTACATTGTCTTCCAGTCCTTCTCAGACAAGTTTGTGTGAGTCTCTTCAGTCAGTTTCTAGACTTTGTTTTAAATAGAATGTTCAGTCTGAAGTATAAAACCAGAAGGATTCTAGAACTACAGTACATAGACAGATTCTATTCATATTGCCTGAGATGGTGCACTGTAGATGAAATCCTGGTTCTTAATCGACTAACCTGGCTAGCAAAGAGTTAAAAACATAAATTAAGGAATTAATTAATTCAACATTCTCTTTCCCATTCTAATTGAAACTGGAAGGGAACCAGTCTCTTGTCTTGATTTTTTTATTTCACTTTACTTCCTCACAACCTCCCCTCTCTCTGTCACTCTCTCTGTCCCTCTCTCTGTCCCTCTCTCTGTCCCTCTCTCTGTCCCTCTCTCTGCCCCTCTCTCTGTCCCTCTCTCTGCCCCTCTCTCTGTCCCTCTCTCTGTCCCTCTCTCTGTCCCTCTCTCTGTCCCTCTCTCTGTCCCTCTCTCTGTCCCTCTCTCTGTCCCTCTGTCTGTCCCTCTGTCTGTCCCTCTGTCTGTCCCTCTCTCTGTCCCTCTCTCTGCCCCTCTCTCTGTCCCTCTCTCTGATCCTCTCTCTGCCCCTCTCTCTGTCCCTCTCTCTGTCCCTCTCTCTGTCCCTCTGTCCCTCTCTCTGTCCCTCTCTCTGCTCCTCTCTCTGTCCCTCTCTCTGCCCCTCTCTCTGCCCCTCTCTCTGTCCCTCTCTCTGTCCCTCTCTCTGCCCCTCTCTCTGTCCCTCTCTCTGTCCCTCTCTCTGCCCCTCTCTCTGTCCCTCTGTCCCTCTCTCTGTCCCTCTCTCTGCCCCTATCTCTGCCCCTCTCTCTGTCCCTCTCTCCCTAAACTCTCTTTCCTCTCTCTCTCCTCCCTCTCGTCCAGGCTCTTTCATTCTCTCGCAAAAGCCCACTCGGTCTCTCCTTCTCACCCTCATTCTCTCCCCCCTCTTTTTCTCTCCCCCTAATGTTCCCTCTTACACCCCAGTCTCTATCTTACCCCTCTCTCTCACTGACCCCCAATCCCCCCTCCCTCTCTCCCCTCCCTCCCTCCCTCCCTCCCTCCCTCCCTCCCTCCCTCTCTCCTTTTCTCTCGTTAGACTAATTCACCCTCAGTAATTAGTCAGCTAGTTAATTGGCTGTCTAACAGGCTGATCAGACAAAAGACAGAGCAGGCCTGGACACAGCAGAGACACAGCAGAGTGTGCCCTTCACACTCTATAGACTCTAAACTCACATTGACTCTCTCAAACACTGTCTCTCTCTCTCGGTAGTTGCCATGCACACACACGCACACACACGCACGTATGCGCACGCACACAAACACACACAAACAAACACACACACACACACACACACACACACACACACACACACACACACACACACACACACACACACACACACACACACACACACACACACACACACACACACACACACACACACACACACACACACACACACACACACACACACACACACACACACACACACACACACACACACACACACACACCAGGGGTCATATAGTAGTTGATTTGGGAAAAGTGTGTAATTGTTCTGTCCTGCACTGGAGACCTAGCTGCACTCCATGCAGCCGATTTCTTATAGAATAGCTCTGTAAAAAAAATACATCTGATTTTGTTATATCTTTGTATTATTTATATCTGAGGATTTGTATGGAAGCAGATTGAAGTTTAAGGTCTGTTTTCCCTGACCTAGAATACATCTACTGCTAGAGTTAAAAGCATGCTGAATGCCGAATCTCTAAAAGTGTTTTGTAGTCCAGGAATAGTCGTTGTGTCTGGGAAACCAGCCCTACGGTTTTATCTGAAAAGCTGAGGTTCCTTAGATCCTCTTATCGTACAGTCATTGTTATTTCTATTATTTAATGCATACTAACAGTTCCACAGTCTGACAGTTGAACTGAGAATGTTTTCCTGGTCTACAGTAACTTTTATTTTCATCTCTGCAATTAGAATAAATCATTGCAATATGTGACATGAAAATGTCCCCTTGGTCTTTCTTTAATGTCACACTGTTTTATAGTAGACGTTACATTGAACACATGGACATTTCGCTGTGGTGGTCTATGTATTATTATCCAGCTCTTTCATACACTAGGAGAAACACTGACTTGACTAGAGAGCATGTTATCTGTGCTATGGGAATATAATACATTCTGATATCTAACCTGGAACGTTGTCTGTGCTATGGGAATATAATACATTCTGATATGTAACCTGGAACGTTATCTGTGCTATGGGAATATAATACATTCTGATATGTAACCTGGAACGTTATCTGTGCTATGGGAATATAATACATTCTGATATCTAACCTGGAACGTTGTCTGTGCTATGGGAATATAATACATTCTGATATGTAACCTGGAACATTATCTGTGCTATGGGAATATAATACATTCTGATATGTAACCTGGAACGTTATCTGTGCTATGGGAATATAATACATTCTGATATCTAACCTGGAACGTTATCTGTGCTATGGGAATATAATACATTCTGATATCTAACCTGGAACGTTATCTGTGCTATGGGAATATAATACATTCTGATATCTAACCTGGAACGTTCCCATCTTTTCTTCTCCAGATACATCTTATGGCAGTTGCATTGACTTAAAAGGTTTATATTTGTATCTATAACTCTCAAACATAGTTTGAGTGGTTTGTTCTTTCCTATCCAAAGGTTATACACACCTATAACAAAAATGTTACGGAAATCTTGTTCTAGAATATCTTCTGTTCCAAGCTCTGAAGCAGGAGTAAGACTGAGTGTCCTGCATGGGGACAGGCTCTCTCGTCTACAACCAGTGTGGTGTGAAGGCACCGACCATATTCAACCTGACGCTCAACTAAATTAGTTGCAGGGAAGGGACCATTATCATGTCATATAGTGGCTCTCTTTCACAGTTAGTATACGGTCTCTGAATAGGGTTGTGAATAAGTTTGTGTGGTCTTACCTGGCGCCGGGGTGGCCTGGTTCCCAGCAAACTGTATGGGGATACACAGATCATTATCAATAGGAAACTTATCGCAGGTCAACATCTCCGGCCAGGGGAACCCGTATGTCTCCATAACGGGGGCACAGCTGTCCCTCACGGCCTCACACAACGAACGACACGGGTAGATGGGCCTGTCCAGACACACAGGGGCAAACAGGGAACACAGGAACACCTGTGTATCCGCATGGCATCGCTTGGCGAGGAGCGGCACCCAGCTTCCCGCCTGCTGTTTGACCTCGGGCATGGTCTCGTGGTCCAGCAGGTTGGGCAGGCGCATCTTCTTGTAGCCCACGTTGTGGCAGAGGCGTAAATCGGCGGGGATGTCCACACACTGCGGCTCCTTGGTGTAGAAGCGGCCGTTGTGGAAGTTGTCCGACTGCCAGCTGTAGTAGTCGTATTCGTCAGCGGCCGAGGCGGGGGAGGTGAGGAGCAAGAGGAGGAGGGATAGTGCCACGGTGGAGAAGGGGTTAGTGAGTAGTGGTCCCCTCCGCTGCTGCCTGCTGTGGCTGTGGTTCTTTTGTCCCTGTGCCATGTTGCTCTGAGCTCTCGGAGGGAGAAAGGAGGCCCAACGTGACTCAGGGCTTCTGGAGGATAAAGGAAAACTCTTTGTGCTGAAGAAACAAACTGGAATCCTTTTTTCCTGTCCAAGAACGAGAGTAGAAGCGGAGACAGAAAACAAAAAGAAAGTGTGTATTCCTGTCTTCTTTCAACAGAGAGAAAATGAGTGTGTGTTAGTGTGTGTCCAGTCCTCTCCCCCCTGCGCTGGTAGAGCTGTGTGTCTCTGCCTCAGGTGGTCGTAAGAAGGGAGACAAGGGTCGAGGGTAAGACGAGGGGTGAGTGGAGGGGGAATGCTGTGTGTGCCTCTTTTCCGTCTCTCTAACTCTCTGTCAAACTCTATCTCTATTTCTCTATTGCTCTCTCCTTGCAGTTCTGTGTATCTCACTCCACAGCTGTCTCTTCCTCTGTCTCTACCTCTACCTCTCTCCTGCTCTCTCTGTCTGTGTCTAGAAGTGTGTGTGGAGCAGCTACAGTATATCAGCTAGAGGGATAGTTTTTCCCTGTCTGCTGTCAGGCCTCCTAGTAGACTGCCTCCCACTGG
Organism: Salvelinus alpinus; assembly: GCF_045679555.1. Classification (NCBI taxonomy): domain Eukaryota; kingdom Metazoa; phylum Chordata; class Actinopteri; order Salmoniformes; family Salmonidae; genus Salvelinus; species Salvelinus alpinus. The sequence continues at coordinate 89,833,155 of NC_092088.1, read as the reverse complement.
CCCCACACAGCTCTACCTCAGCCAATCCAAGACCAGGGGGAGGTCCTGAGAGGGGGGAAGAGATCCCCCCCTCCACCTCACCCTCTCTGGTAGACACTCCCTGAGGCAGAGAGAGGCAGGCTGAGAAGGAGAGAGAGAGAGAGAGAGAGAGAAGGACATATCCTCCAAACCCAAAAGGCCTGTGGTGTTGATGGTATAATAAACAAAATGATAAAATATACAAATTAAATTCCTCTGCAGTATCATTAATAGCAGACTCCAACATTTCTTCACTGGCAATAAACACCCAAATTTCATTCCTCAGGGCCGCAGAGTGAGAGACATGCTGCTTGAGCCCCACCCTCTTCAACATTTATATCAATGCATTTGAGAGGGCACTAGAACAGTCTGGAGCACCCGGCCTCACCATACTCGACTCGGAAATCAAATGTCTACTGTTTGCTGATGATCTGGTGCTTCTGTCACCAACCAAGGAGGGCCTACAGCAGCACCTAGATCTTCTACACCGATTCTGTCAGACCTGGGCCCTGGCAGTAAATCTCAGTAAGACCAAAGTAATGCCCTAGAGCACACAAAGAGTTATACCTACTTCAGCCTAAACCTCAACACCACAGGTAACTTCCACTAGGCTGTGAACGATCTAAGAGACAAGGCTAGAAGGGCCTTCTATGCCATCAAAAGGAACATAAGACTGGACATCTCAATTAGGATCTGGCAAAAAATTCAATCAGTTATAGAACCCATTGCCCTCTATGGTTGTCAGGCCTGGGGTCCACTCACCAACCAATAATTCACAAAATAGGACAAACACCCAATTGAGACTCTGCATGCAGAATTCTGCAAAAATATTCTTTGTGTACAATGCAAAACCCCAAACAAGGCAGAGCAGAATTAGGACTATATCCTCTAATTATCAACATCCAGAAAACAACTGTTCACTTCTACAACCTCCTAAAAGGAAGGGATGTCCAAACATTCCAGAAAGAGAGAAGAGAGAGAGAGAGAGAGAGAGAGAGAGAGAGAGAGAGAGAGAGAGAAAGAGAAAGAGAAAGAGAGAAAGAGAGAAAGAGAGAGAGAGAGAGAGAGAGAGAGAGAGAGAGAGAGAGAGAGAGAGAGAGAGAGAGAGAGAGAGAGAGAGTAATGTGTCATGTTTACTGTTAATTTGTATTGTTTATTATCTACTTCACTTGCTTTGACAATGTTAACATATGTTTCCCATGTCAAAAAAGCCCCTAAATTGAATTGAAGGCAAAGCACAATGTGTTTTCTCCCTGTTTGTTCTACCTCTCTGCTCCTTTTTGTCACACAACTCTCTCTCTCTAACACACACACACACACACACACACACACACACACACACACACACACACACACACACACACACACACACACACACACACACACACACACACACACACACACACACACACACACACACACACACACACACACACACACACACACACACACAACAGGAGGCTGCTGAGTGGAGGATGGTTTATAATAATGGCTGGAACGGAGCGAATGGAATGGTATCAAAAATGATTTATTTGATACAATACCACTCATTCCACTCCAGCCATTACCACGTGTCCGTCTTCCTCGATGAAGGTGCCACCAACTCAATGTAGCGCACAAACCTTTCACTGCCACCACGCTCTGTCTGTGTGTGGGGGTCCTGTGGTTGAGTCAGGCAGGCTACAGCAGCTACAGGTGGCTAGGTTGTTTGGTGACCCTCTGTGAGATATGCTAATGTCTATGGTGGTGATGAATAGAGGCGCACTGCTTGTCTGTCTCTTTCCATCAGTAACACTGACACACACAGACACACAGAGGGGCCCAGCCATAGCATCAAAATGAATCAAATTCTCATTCAATGCTCATTCATTCGCATTCAAAGCACTGCGACTTAGTGAGTGGACTGGTGGCCACAACCGTTCACATGGATGTATCACATGGATGTATCACATGGATGTATCACATGGATGTATCACATGGATGTATCACATGGATGTATCACATGGATGTATCACATGGATGTATCACATGGATGGATCACATGGATGGATCACATGGATGTATCACATGGATGTATCACATGGATGTATCACATGGATGTATCACATGGATGTATCACATGGATGTATCACATGGATGGTCACAGTTAGGTGTTTCCTCAGTGTTCTAAACATGCAACAGATTCTGTTGTGTCACCATATTGGGTGGACAAACAAAGTACTAATAGATTTAGGAGCCATTTCCTCTCTAATTAGAGGAGGTGGGGGTCATACACACACATCATTCAGCCCACTGACCATGCAGCTTTGCTGAAACCTATGGACGTATGCCACTGTCCAGACATTCACATCAATACCACAGATAGCAGGGTATTAGTCGAGCAAAGCCTCAATCAGACAATGTTTTGTGGATTTGTGTTGGTACGTTTTCTTTCATGCTGAAGCAGGTGGAAACATTATAATTAGGATGAGCATTTTACAGCATTTGTCTGGTATGACTTCCACTATGAACAAATCAACATGTCTCCCATTTCAGGGAGACATTAAACAAGAATCCATGTGATCATGTGATGGTCATATCAATATGTGATGATCACAGGGGAAATTGTCTACTGTCACCATCTGCACTGTTCTCCCCACAGACCAAAACGATCAAACGGGTCAATCTAGATGGTTTCCCCCACCTTCATTTCAGCAGGGAGTCCCATTGAGACAAAGGCCTATTTTCCAAGGGAGCCCTGCATGGACACAATTTATAAAAATGTTCATATATTCAATACTACAAGCAAACACATTCATCAACAATGAGCTCCTTCATTAACAAGTTGAACTGCCCTGGAGGCACCAGATCATCAAGGTGCAGAGAGCTCTGCAGATCGACCTAATTCTGTGGAGATCAAATGGACCTCTAGAGTTGTGATTGATGTGATTGGGTATGGTGACTCGTATGTCGGTAATTTAACAACGAAGTAAGGTATTAACGGAGTTTTCACAAGAGGTCTTTACAAACAAAAAGAGAGCAGTGCATTGATCTATGAGATTTAAGAGAAGGCCAGAGTACTTTTTGATACAGAATGCAGTGATGTGTACTGAACCTATTGCCCGTAATAAAGCCTAGTGCGCTATGATAAACGGCGTCCAATGGCTTCAATACAGTGGCAGCTGCATTCATATAGACGATATCACCGTAGTCTAAAGCCCGAATGAACGTTGACTGAATGATTTGTTTTCTGCTATTTAACTACAGTAAAACTGATAAGACAATAATAGATTGGCAGATATTGATAACGTGTTGTGGATTATATCAACAATTGCAGCAACCCTGTATGATTGTTGATGTGTGACAGATATTATAATTTAGCATTATTATTGTTGTAATATTGTCGGGGTAGATTGTAAGAATATAAGTAGCCGGACGGCACTGACTTGATGGAATTAATTATCTCATGATTAGGTCATAGCGCAGTGTCTTGCGTAAGTTTTCACCCCCCTTGGCAATTTTCCTATTTTGTTGCCTTACAACCTGGAATTAAAATAGATTTTGGGGGGTTTGTATCATTTGATTTACACAACATGCCTACCACTTTGAAGATGCAAAATATTTTTGATTGTGAAACAAGAAATAAGACAAAAAAACAACTTGAGCATGCATAACTATTCACCCCCCCGAAGTCAATTCTTTGTAGAGCCACCTTTGGCAGCAATTACAGCTGCAAGTCTCTTGGGGTATGTCTCTGTAAGCTTGACACATCTAGCCACTGGGAGTTTTGTCCATTCTTCAAGGCAAAACTGCTCCAGCTCCTTCAAGTTGGATGGTTTCCGCTGGTGTACAGGAATATTTAAGTAATACCACAGATTCTCAATTGGATTGAGGTCTGGGCTTTGACTAGGCCATTCCAAGACATTTACATTTTCCCCTTAATTAAACCACTCAAGTGTTGCTTTAGCAGTATGCTTAGGGTCATTGTCCTGCTGGAAGGTGAACCTCCGTCAGTCGCAAATGTCTTGAAGACTGACACAGGTTTTCTCAAGAATTTCCCTGTATTTAGCGACATCCATCATTCCTTCAATTCTGACCAGTTTCCCAGTCCCTGCCGATGAAAGACATCCCCACAACATGATGCTGCCACCACCATGCTTCACTGTGGGGATGGCCTTCTCGGGGTGATGAGAGGTGTCAGCGACATAGCGTTTTCCTTGATGGCCAAAAAGCTAAATTTTAGTCTCATCTGACCAGAGTACCTTCTTCCATATGTTTGGGGAGTCTCCCACGTGCCTTTTGGCGAACACCAAACGTGTTTGCTTATTTTTTTCTTTCAGCAATGTCTTTTTTCTGGCCACTCTTCCGTAAAGCCCAGCTCTGTGGAGTGTACGGCTTAAAGTGGTCCTATGGACATATACTCCAATCTCAGCTGTGGAGCTTTGCAGCTCCTTCAGGGTTATCTTTGGTGTCTTTGTTGCCTCTCTGATTAATGCCCTCCTTGCCTGGTCCGTGAGTTTTGGTACAACTCTTGGCAGGTTGTTGTGGTGCCATATTCTTTCAATTTTTTTATAATGGATTTAATGGTGCTTCGTGGGATGTTCAAAGTTCCATATATTTTTTTATAACCCAACCCTGATCTGTACTTCTCCACAACTTTGTCCCTGACCTGTTTGGAGAGCTCCTTGGTCTTCATGGTGCTGCTTGCTTGGTGGTGCCTCTTGCTTAGTGGTGTTGCAGACTCTGGGGCCTTTCAGAACAGGTGTATATATACTGAGATCATGTGACAGATCATGTGACACTTAGATTGCACACAGGCGGACTTTATTTAACAAATTATGTGAGTTCTAAAGGTAACTGGTTGCACCATATCTTATTTAGGGGCTTCATAGCAAAGGTGGTGAATACAAATGCACGCACCACTTTTCCGTTTTTTTATTTTTTGAAACAAGTAATTTTTAAAAATTTCACTTCACCAATTTAGACTATTTTGTGTATGTCCATTACATGAAATCCACATAAAAATCAATTTCAATTACAGGTTGTAATGAAACAAAATAGGAAAAACGCCAACGGGGATGAATACTTTTGCAAGGCACTGTATTGAGGTAAAATGATGTCTTATGTTTATCACACTCCATTAAGTAAGAGGTGAGAGTATGGACCTTTTTTTGTCAATATCTACAGTTTATTATCGGATGTTCAGTGATTATAACACATAACACTCCTCTGACAATCATTTATTTGTAGAAAATAGAGTTGAGCTCCAGCTTCCACCCTTATCTGTCAAAGCCCAGTTAAATTTCCTGTTGAGTTGCTGCCTTGCTTGTGTTGAGACATTGCAGAATGATATAATGCGAAACAGAGTCTTTGCCAGGAGAGTAAACAGTTCCTTAGCTTTATGAGGAGTATTGACTGGCAGCAGAGTAAACAGTCACTTAGCTCTATGAGGAGTATTGACTGGCAGCAGAGTAAACACAGTCACTTAGCTCTATGAAGAGTATTGACTGGCAGCAGAGTAAACAGTCACTTAGCTCTATGAGGAGTATTGACTGGCAGCAGAGTAAACAGTCACTTAGCTATATGAGGAGTATTGACTGGCAGCAGAGTAAACAGTCACTTAGCTCTATGAAGAGTATTGACTGGCAGCAGAGTAAACAGTCACTTAGCTCTATGAGGAGTATTGACTGGCAGCAGAGTAAACAGTCACTTAGCTCTATGAGGAGTATTGACTGGCAGCAGAGTAAACAGTCACTTAGCTCTATGAGGAGTATTGACTGACAGCAGAGTAAACAGTCACTTAGCTCTATGAGGAGTATTGACTGGCAGCAGAGTAAACACAGTCACTTAGCTCTATGAAGAGTATTGACTGGCAGCAGAGTAAACAGTCACTTAGCTCTATGAGGAGTATTGACTGGCAGCAGAGTAAACAGTCACTTAGCTCTATGAGGAGTATTGACTGGCAGCAGAGTAAACAGTCACTTAGCTCTATGAGGAGTATTGACTGGCAGCAGAGTAAGCAGTCACTTAGCTCTATGATGAGTATTGACTGGCAGCAGAGTAAGCAGTCACTTAGCTTTATGAGGAGTATTGACTGGCAGCAGAGTAAACAGTCACTTAGCTCTATGAGGAGTATTGACTGGCAGCAGAGTAAACAGTCACTTAGCTCTATGAGGAGTATTGACTGGCAGCAGAGTAAACACAGTCACTTAGCTCTATGAGGAGTATTGACTGGCAGCAGAGTAAACAGTTCCTTAGCTCTATGAGGAGTATTGACTGGCAGCAGAGTAAACACAGTCACTTAGCTCTATGAGGAGTATTGACTGGCAGCAGAGTAAGCAGTCACTTAGCTCTATGAGGAGTATTGACTGGCAGCAGAGTAAACACAGTCACTTAGCTCTATGAGGAGTATTGACTGGCAGCAGAGTAAACAGTTCCTTAGCTCTATGAGGAGTTTTGACTGGCAGCAGAGTAAACAGTTCCTTAGCTCTATGAGGAGTATTGACTGGCAGCAGAGTAAACAGTTCCTTAGCTCTATGAGGAGTTTTGACTGGCAGCAGAGTAAACAGTTCCTTAGCTCTATGAGGAGTATTGACTGGCAGCAGAGTAAACAGTCCCTTAGCTCTATGAGGAGTATTGACTGGCAGCAGAGTAAACAGTCACTTAGCTCTATGAGGAGTATTGACTGGCAGCAGAGTAAACAGTCACTTAGCTCTATGAGGAGTATTGACTGGCAGCAGAGTAAGCAGTCACTTAGCTCTATGAGGAGTATTGACTGGCAGCAGAGTAAACAGTTCCTTAGCTCTATGAGGAGTATTGACTGGCAGCAGAGTAAACAGTCACTTAGCTCTATGAGGAGTATTGACTGGCAGCAGAGTAAACAGTCACTTAGCTCTATGAGGAGTATTGACTGGCAGCAGAGTAAGCAGTTACTTAGCTATATGAGGAGTATTGACTGGCAGCAGAGTAAACACAGTCACTTAGCTCTATGAGGAGTATTGACTGGCAGCAGAGTAAACAGTTCCTTAGCTCTATGAGGAGTTTTGACTGGCAGCAGAGTAAACAGTTCCTTAGCTCTATGAGGAGTATTGACTGGCAGCAGAGTAAACAGTTCCTTAGCTCTATGAGGAGTTTTGACTGGCAGCAGAGTAAACAGTTCCTTAGCTCTATGAGGAGTATTGACTGGCAGCAGAGTAAACAGTCCCTTAGCTCTATGAGGAGTATTGACTGGCAGCAGAGTAAACAGTCACTTAGCTCTATGAGGAGTATTGACTGGCAGCAGAGTAAACAGTCACTTAGCTCTATGAGGAGTATTGACTGGCAGCAGAGTAAGCAGTCACTTAGCTCTATGAGGAGTATTGACTGGCAGCAGAGTAAACAGTTCCTTAGCTCTATGAGGAGTATTGACTGGCAGCAGAGTAAACAGTCACTTAGCTCTATGAGGAGTATTGACTGGCAGCAGAGTAAACAGTCACTTAGCTCTATGAGGAGTATTGACTGGCAGCAGAGTAAGCAGTTACTTAGCTATATGAGGAGTATTGACTGGCAGCAGAGTAAGCAGTCATATTTGGATACATGTATAGTATATCTCTGCACCTATCTGATTCAATCTTGTCGTGAATTATTTTTGACCTGAAACTCCTTCATCAGTGGGACTCAGTTTAGCTCCAAAAGCTACCTTTACAAAAAATCACGTGAAGACAACATGTGAAAAAACACCCAAAGGGTCACCAAAAAACACCCAAAATCCAGTGTTTCTATGTCAAACGGTTTTGTTATATTTCAGTCTTCTGTGATGTATTTAAAGTGTAATATTGAGATGCAAACACAACACTTAATACATTTAAACTCTATATCTGACATGGTACAGGTGCCTTCTTTTTTAGGAGCATAACCATGTGTGTGAGGTGGATACTTTTGTTTCAAAGTAGATTTGTTTAAGACTACCAAAAAACACTCTGCGTGACCCTGATTTAGCCCACTGCAGTGAAAGGTTAAGCATTAGACCAAGCGGGCAAAAACTAATTTCTCATCATGTGACCATGAGCAACCATGACCGACTTATATCCGCTACACTTTCACATGTGTATTTTAACAATTTAATGTTAACTAGGGCTATCAAACGATTCAAACATTGTATTGAGTTTATCGCAGGATTTGCTGTGATTAATCACAATTAATCGTAAATTCATAATTTGCTCATATTTGGCTGTAATCTTTTTTTTTATTATTGACGTCTTGATTTTGTCCAAAGTAACAGTCAGCAATATCAGGTACATTGATAAAACTTTCTTTAACCTCAAAGTCAACCTGTTTTCAGCTGTATACGTTATGTATTTGGAATGTTTTCAGTGCATTTTGACCACTTTCAGAAAATACGATTAAAAATTCATATGGCTGGCGGGCAGTATTGAGTAGCTTGGATGAATAAGGTGCCCAGAGTAAACTGCCTGCTACTCAGGCCCAGAAGCTAAGATATGCATAGTATTAGTAGATTTGGATAGAAAACACTCTGAAGTTTCTAAAACTGTTTGAATGATGTCTGTGAGTATAACAGAACTCATATGGCAGGCAAAAACCTGAGAAAAAATCCAACCAGGAAGTCTTTGCCTATCCAAGATACAGTGTAAATTTGGTCCGATTGCACTTCCTAAGGCTTCCACTACATGTCAACAGTCTTTAGAACCTTGTTTGAGGCTTCTACTGTGAAGGGGGAGAGAATGAGAGCTGTTTCAACCAGAGGTCTGGCAGAATGCCATGAGCTAAGTCAGGCGTGCGCCCGTGACAGTTAGCTGTGTTCCTTTTCCTTTCTAAAGACAAAGGAATTCTCCAGTTGAAACATTATTGAAGATTTATGTTAAAAACATCCTAAAGATTGATTCTATACATCGTTTGACATGTTTCTACGAACTTTAACGGAACGTTTTGACTTTTCGTCTGGAGCTAGTGCTTGCGCCTCAAGAATTTGGATTTGTGACCTAATCGCGCGATCAAAAAGGAGGTATTTGGACATAAATGATGGACTTTATCGAACAAAACAAACATTTATTGTGGAACTGGGATTCCTGGGAGTGCATTCTGATGAAGATCATCAAAGGTAAGTTAATATTTATAATGCTATTTCTGACTTCTGTTGACTCCACAACATGGCGGGTACCTGTATGGCTTGTTTTTGTGTCTGAGCGCCGTACTCAGATTATTGAGCGCCGTACTCAGATTATATAGATTATTGCATGGTGTGCTTTTTCCGTAAAGTTCTTTTGAAATCTGACACAGCGGTTGCATTAAGGAGAAGTGGATCTATAATTCCATGTATAACATCACTTCATTCCTCACTCTCTCCTCCACCCCTTCATTATTCCCTCTCTCTCATCCACCCCTTCAGTCCTCCCTCTCTCCTCCACCACTTCATTCCTCCCTCTCTCCTCCTCCACCCCTTCATTCCTCCCTCTCTCCTCCACCCCTTCATTCCTCCCTCTCTCCTCCACCACTTCATTCCTCCCTCTCTCCTCCTCCATCCCTTCATTCCTCCCTCTCCCCTCCACCACTTCATTCCTCCCCATCTCCTCCACCCCTGCATTCTTCCCTCTCTCCTCCACCCCTTCATTCCTCCCTCTCTCCTCCACCACTTCATTCCCCCCTCTCTCCTCCACCACTTCATTCCTCCCTCTCTCCTCCACCACTTCATTCCTCCCTCTCTCCTCCTCCACCACTTCATTCCCCCCCTCTCCTCCACCCCTTCATCCCTCCCTCTATCCTCCTCCACCCATTCCTCCCTCTCTCCTCCTCCACCCCTTCATCCCTCCCTCTCTCCTCCTCCACCCCTTCATCCTTCCCTCTCTCCTCCTCCACCCCTTCATCCCTCCCTCTCTCCTCCTCCACGCCTTCATCCCTCCCTCTCTCCTCCTCCACCCCTTCATCCCTCCCTCTCTCCTCCTCCACCCCTTCATCCCTCCCTCTCTCCACTCCCACCCCTTCATTCCTCTGTCCCTTCACTCCTCTATCTAGATTGGCTCATTATACTGACTGAGTGAGGCCTCCGGATCTTTGAACCAGAGCTAATCAATATTAGGAGCCAGTATCGGAGCTAATGATCGGGGGACTTTAGTCTCCACTGATAAGGTATGTAGATGGTGACAGAAAACACAAACTTAGACATGCTGGCGCACACAAAAAACACACACACAACACACACACACACACACACACACACACACACACACACACACACACACACACACACACACACACACACACACACACACACACACACACACACACACTTGTACACACACACACACACACACACACACACACACACACACACACACACACACACACACACACACACACACACACACACACACACACACACACACACACACACACACACACACACACACACACACACACACACACACACACACACACACACACACACACACACACACACACACACACACACACACACACACACACACGCATGTAAACAAGATAAATGTCAATGTGTTACAGCAGTCCTGATACAGGGAACTACCAAAATAAAGGAAACACCAACATAAGGTGTCTTAATAGGGCGTTGGGCCACAACAAGCCACCAGAAATGACATAATTTGGTGTTTTGTTAATGGTGGTGGAAAATGTCGCCGCTCCAGAATCAGGCGCCGCTCCAGAATCACCCATAAGTATTCAGTTGGGTTGAAATCTGGTGACTGAGACGGCCATGGCATGTGGTTTACATAAACGATATATACAAAAGTATGTGGACACCCCTTCAAATTAGTGGATTCGGCTATTTCAGCCACACCCGTTGCTGACTGGTGTATAAAATCGAGCACACAGCCATGCGATCTCCATAGAGAAACATTGGATGGCCTTACTGAAGAGCTTAGTGACTTTCAACGTGGCACCGCCATAGGATGCCACCTTTCCATCATGTCAGTTCGTCAAATTTATGCCCTGCTCGAGCTGCCCTGGTCAATTGTAAGTGTTGTTATTGTGAAGTGGAAACGTCTTTGAGCAACAACGGCTCAGCCGCGAAGTGACAGGCCACACAAGCGCAGAATGGGACTGCCAATGTCAGCACAAGAACTGTTCATCGGGAGCTTCATGAAATGGGTTTCCATGGCCGAGCAGCTGCACACAAGCCTAAGATCACCATGTGCAATGACAAGCGTCGGCTGGAGTGGTGTAAAGCTCGCCGCCATTGGACTCTGGAGAAGTCTGGCAGTCCGACAGACGAATCTGTGTTTGGCGGATGCCAAGAGAACGCTACTAGCCCAAATGTTATTTTATTTTTATTTAACCTTTATTTAACCAGGTAGGCTAGTTGAGAACAAGTTCTCATTTACAACTGCGACCTGGCCAAGATAAAGCAAAGCAGTGCGACAGAAACATCAACACAGAGTTACACATGGAATAAACAAGCGTACAGTCTATAACACAATAGAAAAATGTCTAAATACAGTGTGTGCAAATGGAGTAAGGAGGTAAGGCAATAGTAGCAAAGTAATTACAATTTAGCAGATTAACACTGGAGTGATAGATGAGCAGATGATGATGAGCAGATGATGGTGTGTAAGTAGTGATACTGGTGTGCAAAAGAGCAGCAAAGTAAATAAAAACAATATGGGGATGAGGTAGGTAGATTGGGTGGGATATTTACAGATGGACTATGTACAGCTGCAGCGATCGGTTAGCTGCTCAGATAGCTGATGTTTAAAGTTAGTGAGGGAAATGAGGGAAATGCATAGTGTCAACTGTAAAGTTTGGTGGAATAATGGTCTTGCGCTGTTTTTCATGGTTCGGGCTAGGCCCCTTAGTTCCAGTGAAAGGAGGTCTTAACGCTACAGCATACAATGACATTCTAAACAAATCTGTGCTTCCAACTTTGTGGCAACAGTTTGAGGAAGGGACTTTCCTGTTTCAGGAAGTTGCCCCCGTGCAGAAAGTGAGGTCCATACAGAATTGGTTTGTTGAGATCATTGTGGAAGAAATTGACTGGGCTGCATAGAACCCTGACCTCAACACCATCAAACACCTTTGGGATGAATTGGAATGTTGACTGCGAGCCAGGCCTAATCGACCAACATCAATGCCCGACCTCGCTAATGCTCTTGTGGCTGAATGGAAGCAAGTACCTGCAGCAATGTTCCGACATCTAGTGGAAAGCCTTCCCAGAAGAGTGGAGGCTGTTACACCAGCAAAGGGGGGACAAGCTCCATACTGATGCCCATGATATTGGAATGATGTTCGGTATTGTGCAGTAACCTGTATAGTGCAGTAACCTGTATAGTGCAGTAACCTGTATAGTGCAGTAACCTGTATAGTGCAGTAACCTGTGTAGTGCAGTAACCTGTGTAGTGCAGTAACCTGTATAGTGCAGTAACCTGTATAGTGCAGTAACCTGTATAGTGCAGTAACCTGTATTGTGCAGTAACCTGTATAGTGCAGTAACCTGTGTAGTGCAGTAACCTGTATAGTGCAGTAACCTGTATAGTGCAGTAACCTGTATTGTGCAGTAACCTGTATAGTGCAGTAACCTGTATAGTGCAGTAACCTGTATTGTGCAGTAACCTGTATAGTGCAGTAACCTGTATAGTGCAGTAACCTGTGTAGTGCAGTAACCTGTATGGTGCAGTAACCTGTATAGTGCAGTAACCTGTATTGTGCAGTAACCTGTATAGTGCAGTAACCTGTATTGTGCAGTAACCTGTATAGTGCAGTAACCTGTATAGTGCAGTAACCTGTATTGTGCAGTAACCTGTATAGTGCAGTAACCCGTATAGTGCAGTAACCTGTATAGTGCAGTAACCTGTGTAGTGCAGTAACCTGTATAGTGCAGTAACCTGTATAGTGCAGTAACCTGTATAGTGCAGTAACCTGTGTAGTGCAGTAACCTGTATAGTGCAGTAACCTGTATAGTGCAGTAACCTGTATTGTGCAGTAACTTGTATAGTGCAGTAACCTGTGTAGTGCAGTAACCTGTGTAGTGCAGTAACCTGTATTGTGCAGTAACCTGTGTAGTGCAGTAACCTGTGTAGTGCAGTAACCTGTATAGTGCAGTAACCTGTATAGTGCAGTAACCTGTGTAGTGCAGTAACCTGTATAGTGCAGCAACCTGTATTGTGCAGTAACCTGTGTAGTGCAGTAACCTGTATTGTGCAGTAACCTGTATAGTGCAGTAACCTGTATAGTGCAGTAACCTGTGTAGTGCAGTAACCTGTATAGTGCAGTAACCTGTATAGTGCAGTAACCTGGTAACCTGTAGAGTGCAGTAACCTGTATTGTGCAGTAACCTGTATAGTGCAGTAACCTGTATTGTGCAGTAACCTGTGTAGTGCAGTAACCTGTATAGTGCAGTAACCTGTGTAGTGCAGTAACCTGTATAGTGCAGTAACCTGTATAGTGCAGTAACCTGTATTGTGCAGTAACCTGTGTAGTGCAGTAACCTGTATAGTGCAGTAACCTGTGTAGTGCAGTAACCTGTATAGTGCAGTAACCTGTATAGTGCAGTAACCTGTATAGTGCAGTAACCTGTATAGTGCAGTAACCTGTGTAGTGCAGTAACCTGTATAGTGCAGTAACCTGTATAGTGCAGTAACCTGTATAGTGCAGTAACCTGTATAGTGCAGTAACCTGTATAGTGCAGTAACCTGTGTAGTGCAGTAACCTGTATAGTGCAGTAACCTGTATAGTGCAGTAACCTGTATAGTGCAGTAACCTGTGTAGTGCAGTAACCTGTATAGTGCAGTAACCTGTATAGTGCAGTAACCTGTATTGTGCAGTAACCTGTATAGTGCAGTAACCTGTATAGTGCAGTAACCTGTATAGTGCAGTAACCTGTGTAGTGCAGTAACCTGTATAGTGCAGTAACCTGTATAGTGCAGTAACCTGTATAGTGCAGTAACCTGTATAGTGCAGTAACCTGTATTGTGCAGTAACCTGTGTAGTGCAGTAACCTGTGTAGTGCAGTAACCTGTATAGTGCAGTAACCTGTATAGTGCAGTAACCTGTATTGTGCAGTAACCTGTATTGTGCAGTAACCTGTGTAGTGCTTGTGTTGATATTTGCATTGAGATTTGTGATTGTATGTTTAATTTCTAATCCAGCATCTCTGAAAAAGTATTTTTAGAAAACACCGTGGATCACTTTCAAGTATTTGGACATTTCCTGTGCATTGTACAGTGAATAGCTATGTCTTGTTATTTTTCCACAACTCTGTCTCTCTCTGCTATTGGCCACTCAGTCACATCTTTCCTGGTTTGTGATTGGAGGAAGGATTAAGATTAGGTCCAGGCTGCATTGAAAAGCACAGAGGTTCAGCTTTGTTTGAAAAGACCTCCCCACACACACACACACACACACACACACACACACACACACATGTACACACATGTATACACACACACACACACACACACACACACACACATGTATACACACACACACACACACACACACACACACACACACACACACACACACACACACACACACACACACACACACACACACACACACACACACACACACACACACACACACACACACACACACTTGTACACACACACACACACACACACACACACACACACACACACACACACACACACACACACACACACACACACACACACACACACACACACACACACACACACACACACACACACACACACACACACACACACACACACACACACACACACACACACACACACACACTAACAGCCCCCAGTCATCCACCTCAAACAGATAGAATAGGGATTAGCTAGCAGAGCTTTTCGAAACAAGAGTAACGGCTTTTCCACTAGTCTCACACTGCAAACCAATATTCAGCTCAAATATCCCGAAAATAAGAAATATCTGTTTAGCGCAACTTCTAGAAAAATATATTGATGCAACCTTGGGTGCTGTAGCCCCAAGAGCAATCCAACAACCTGCACTCATAAACATAATCTATTTAATAATTTGAAAGAAATAACTTTCTCTTTAGAAATGTGCCAATTGGTCATTTGATATATCATGTGGTCAAAGAGAACACAGTTAGAAGCAAGAATTAGTCTATATAAAATAATACAGGCAGGATCCATGCACATTTTGTTTGTTTTGTGTTAAATCCTGCAGTATTCTGTGTATGGGATATCCAATCCACTGTAAGAACTGTAAACTAGGACAGTAGGCTTCCTAGAAACTGGTTTATGTAGTCCGGTACTTTGGTAGCTACTGGTACAAACAGCAGGTTAGTTTGGTACCTTGGTACCTACTGGTACAAACAGCAGGTTAATTTGGTACCTTGGTACCTACTGGTACAAACAGCAGGTTAGTTTGGTACCTTGGTACCTACTGGTACAAACAGCAGGTTAGTTTGGTACCTTGGTACCTACTGGTACAAACAGCAGGTTAGTTTGGTACCTTGGTACCTACTGGTACAAACAGCAGGTTAATTTGGTACCTTGGTACCTACTGGTACAAACAGCAGGTTAGTTTGGTACCTTGGTACCTACTGGTACAAACAGCAGGTTAGTTTGGTATCTTGGTACCTATTGGTACAAACAGCAGGTTAGTTTGGTACCTTGGTACCTACTGGTACAAACAGCAGGTTAGTTTGGTACCTTGGTACCTACTGGTACAAACAGCAGGTTAGTTTGGTATCTTGGTACCTATTGGTACAAACAGCAGGTTAGTTTGGTACCTTGGTACCTACTGGTACAAACAGCAGGTTAGTTTGGTACCTTGATACCTACTGGTACAAACAGCAGGTTAATTTGGTACCTTGGTACCTACTGGTACAAACAGCAGGTTAATTTGGTACCTTGATACCTACTGGTACAAACAGCAGGTTAGTTTGGTACCTTGGTACCTACTGGTACAAACAGCAGGTTAATTTGGTACCTTGGTACCTACTGGTACAAACAGCAGGTTAATTTGGTACCTTGATACCTACTGGTACAAACAGCAGGTTAGTTTGGTACCTTGGTACCTACTGGTACAAACAGCAGGTTAGTTTGGTACCTTGGTACCTACTGGTACAAACAGCAGGTTAATTTGGTACCTTGGTACCTACTGGTACAAACAGCAGGTTAATTTGGTACCTTGGTACCTACTGGTACAAACAGCAGGTTAATTTGGTACCTTGGTACCTACTGGTACAAACAGCAGGTTAGTTTGGTACCTTGGTACCTACTGGTACAAACAGCAGGTTAGTTTGGTACCTTGGTACCTACTGGTACAAACAGCAGGTTAGTTTGGTACCTTGATACCTACTGGTACAAACAGCAGGTTAATTTGGTACCTTGGTACCTACTGGTACAAACAGCAGGTTAGTTTGGTACCTTGGTACCTACTGGTACAAACAGCAGGTTAGTTTGGTACCTTGGTACCTACTGGTACAAACAGCAGGTTAGTTGGTACCTTGATACCTACTGGTAGAAATTGGTAGATTGACCTACAGTTCCGGCCAAATGTATTGGCACTATTGCACTTTTCTGAAATAATTCCCTATTTCTTCTCAAATAAGTTTTAACTTTGAGTCTCCACACATTGTTATTGTACTTTCAAAATTTCAGATCCATTTTTGTTTTTGGAAACTTAAGTTTACAATTTTAATTTAGAAAATAAGTTTTCCCACTCTTCAGCTGAAACTCCAATTCTACAATTCTACAATGTTAGAGAGGTGCCTTCGACCAGCTGCTGTTTTCAGACCTTGTCATAGGTTTTTCATTGGACTCTGGGCTCAACGATGGCCACTCCTAAACCCTCCAGAATTTCTTCTTGAACCATTCCTGGGTGTTTTTTGTTTGGTGTTTGGTGTAGTTGTCCTGATGGAAGACCCACGACCTTCGACCCATTTCTTGGACAATACTAAACGTTCCACGATGCCCTGCCCATGTTCAAGGCCCCCAGTAGCAGAGGCAGCAAAGCAACCCCACAGCATTATTTAAACCTCCCCCATCTTTGATTGTAGGGTGTTCTTTCCTTTGAACTCTTCCTTTGGGCGTCAGTAAATATAGTAAATATAGCGTAGCTTTTTATTGCCAAAAGGGCTCTAATTTTGATTTGTCGGTCCACAGAACATTTCCCCCAGGATGTAACCTTGTTTTTTTGGTTCAAATGAATTCATTGTGAATTATTTAAGAAAAGTGCAATGGTGCCAATACATGGCAGGAACTGTAGCTGTGTGTTTAATATTATAATCAGTGGCCACTGTTATGGAGTGAGAAGCTGGCTTGTTCATCAGCAGTCCCTAGCAAACACAATAAAAAGATAGCAGGAGAAATGCACCAGGACAATTAGAATATGATGATGGTAATGAAACACCCTTTCCAAAGCTACTCATCTTACATATAGTACATAGTATGGGAGGCCCATGGATCAATCAGACCAACAACTCTGATGTAAACAACAGAGTATCCCTTAATGGTCAATCTAAGGGCTTCTGGAAAGTAAGCTGATCCTAGATCTGTGCCAATAGGAAAGTCATAGTGACGTTTATATTGTTTTTCTGTAGACTTTAACCTCATTAGCAGACTAATCTGCATCTTAACTCTGGTTGTTTGCCAACAGTGTTAGAGGTTAGTCAGTTCACTCCACACAGAGAGAGGGTATATAATCCTGAACCACACACACACACACACACACACACACACACACACACACACACACACACACACACACACACACACACACACACACACACACACACACACACACACACACACACACACACACACACACACACACACACACACACACACACACACACACACACACACACACACACACACACACACACACACACACTCCACCAACGGTGTGAAAAATGTGTTTTTACTTGAGTTGATTCAACATTTCAATGTTCTCCACTCAAGGCTCTGACTCTCTATGCTGAAGTCTCACTCGATGAGTGACTGTTGCACGTACTTGTTGAATTGTGATGAAATCATGTAGGAGAATTTTCTCACCACACATTGAGATGGTGATAAACCCTGCTAGCTGTCACACTGGACAGCAGACAGAGGAGCTGGCAGCCAACCGTTTACACTGCTTTTCACACGCTCTCTTGCTTGCTCTCTCTATCTCACTCAATTCAATTCATTTTGAGGGGCTTTAATGGCATGGGAAACATGTTTACATTGTCAAAGTAAGTGAAATGGATAATAAACAAAGTTAAATAAACAATAAAAAATGAACAGTAAACATTACACTCACAGAAGTTCCAAAATGATAAAGAGATTTGAAATGTTGTATTATTGTAAAGGGTGGATGTGCAGCAGGTGGGACGGAGTCAGGCGCAGGACACAGAGGATGAGTAATAACGTTTTACTCAAAACGTCAACAAAATAAATTCCACGCAGGGAAAACAATCCAGCTCACAAAATAGTAGCGACAGCTAAACACAGAACAAACACGCACAAAACAATGTGGGAACCAGAGGGTTAAATAAGGAATAAATAATAATGTAATGGAAACCAGGTCTGTACAATAAAGACAAAACAAATGGACAATGAAACGTAGATCGGTGGCGGCTAGAAAACCGGTGTAGTCAACCGCCGAACGCCGCCCAAACAAGGAGAGGCACCAACTTCGGCGGAAGTCGTGACAATTATGTCCTTATACAGTGTTGTAACAATGTGCAAATAGGGAAAAAAGGGAAAATAAATCAACATAAATATGGGTTGTGTTTATAATGGTGTTTGTTCTTCACTGGTTACCCTTTTCTTGTGGCATAATGCCACACATTTTGATGCTGTGATTGCACACTGTGGTATTTCACCCAATAGATATGGGAGTTTGTCAATATTTGATTTGCTTTCAAATTCTTTGTGGGTCTGTGTAATCTGAGGGAAATATGTGTCTCTAATATGGTCATACATTTGGCAGAAGGTTAGGAAGTGCAGCTCAGTTTCCACCTCATTTTGTGGGAAGTGTGCACATAGCCTGTCTTCTCTTGAGAGCCAAGTCTGCCTACAGCGGCCTTTCTCAATAGCAAGGCTATGCTCACTGAGTCTGTACATAGTCAAAGCTTTCCTTAAGTTTGGGTCAGTCACAGTGGTCAGGTAGTCTGCCAAATAGCATTCTAGATTGCTCTGTGTTCTAGTTGATTCTTTCCAATGTGTTAGGTAATTATAAATAAAATAAAAATGTAATAAAGAATTAAAATTAAAATTAAATTAAATTTAAATTTGCTTTTTGTTTTTCTCATGATTTGGTTGGGTCTAATCGTGTTGCTGTCCTGGGGCTCTGTGGGGTTGGTTTGTGTTTGTGAACAGAGCCCCAGGACCAGCTTGCTTAGGGCACTCTTCTCCAGGTTCATCTCTCTGTAGGTGATGGCTTTGTTATGGAAGGTTTGGGAATCGCTTCCTTTTAGGTGGTTGTAGAATTGAATGTTTTTTTCTGGATTTTGATAATTAGCGGGTATTGGCCTAATTCTGCTCTGCATGCGTTATTTGGTGTTTAACATTGTAAACAGAGGATATTTTTTGCAGAATTTTTCATGCAGAGTCTCAATTTGGTGTTTGTCCCATTTTGTGAATTATTGGTTGGTGAGCGGACCCCAGACCTCTCTCACTCTCTCTGTCTCTGCTCTTTGTCTCTTTCTCTTTCTATTACACCCCCTCTCTCTCTTTCTCTCTCTCTCCCTCTTCTCTCCCTCTCTCTGCTCTCTCTGTCTCTCCCTGTCTCTCTCACTATCTCCCTCTTCTCTCTCTTCTCTGTATAATTCTATTACCCTCTCTCGCGCTCTCTCCCTCTCTCCCTGCTCTCTCTGTCTCTCTCTGCTTTCTCTGTCTCTTTCTGTCTCTTTCACTATCTCCCTCTGTCTGTCTCTTATCTCTGTCTCATTCTATTTCTCTCTCTCTCTGCACTGTGAGTTGAGGCCACCAAGGAGGGGTCAAAAGGTACACACACACTTGTGGACCTGTGCACTGGAGGCTCTGCCCGCACGTTTGGCTCCAGTTTGTCCAATCAGACGGTGGCTTTGTGAAAAGGCCATTGAATGGATCAGCGTCATGGAGCCCAATGCAAAGAGACAGATCAGAGAAAGAGAGAGAACCTCAACCCAGCCATGGATGTGTGTGTGTGTGTGTGTGTCAGCATGTGGTCCACTTCCAGTAAGTAGCTGTGGGTTACGTGACACTTCCTCTGACGTGTTGACACCACCACATTGCACATCCTGACACATCCTGACACACACACGCACACGCACACACACACACACACACACACACACACACACACACACACACACACACACACACACACACACACACACACACACACACACACACACACACACACACACACACACACACACACACACATCCAGCACCACTGAGCGCTGCCGCAAGGAACAAAATGGCAAAAACAAACATGCACGCAAGCATACTGTATACACACAAAGTCTCATCACTGTTTGCCTTTAATAAGACGGTGACATGGAAATAGACAGCTGGTGAAAATAGAGAGACCAGCCAGGTGGCTTCTTTACTAAGAGCTGTGACTATCTGTCAACCTTTTATCTCAGAGTTTAACCATGGTGATAAAATTCACACGGCTGGTTATTTTTGCATGTGTCTGTCTACCAAAAAGTGAGCATCCTTTCTATATACTGCATTCGGAAAGTATTCAGACCCCTTGACTTTTCTCACATTTTGTTACGTTACTGTCTTATTCTAAAATATATATTTTTTATCCCCTCATGAATCTATACACAATACCTCATAATGACAAAGCAAAAACAGTTTTTTAGATATTTTTGCAAATGTATAATTTTTAAAAAACAGAAATACCTTATTTACATAAGTATTCAGACCCTTTGCTATGAGACTCGAAATTGAGCTCAGGTGCATCCTGTTTCCATTGATCATCCTTGATATGTTTCTACAACATGATTGGAGGAGTCCACCTGTGGTAAATTCTATTGATTGGACAGGATTTGGAAAGGCACACACCTGTCTATATAAGGTCCCACAGTTGACAGTGTATGTTCGAGCAAAATCCAAGCCATAAGGTCGAAGGAATTGTCCGTAGAGCTCCGAGACAAGATTGTGTCGAGGCACAGATCTGAGGAAGGGTACCAAAACATTTCTGCAGCATAGAAGGTCCCCAAGAACACAGTGGCCTCCATCATTCTTAAATGGAAGAAGTTTAAACCACCAAGACTCTTCCTAGAGCCAGCCGCACAGCCAAACTGAGAGATCGGGGGAGAAGGGCCTTGGTCAGGGAGGTGAACAAGGACCCGATAGTCACGCTGACAGAGCTCCAGAGTTCCTCTGTGTAGATGGGAGAACCTTCCAGAATGACAACCATCTCTGCACCACCAATCGGGTCTTTATGGTAGAGTGCCCCCCCCCCCCCAAAATCACCAAATGACTGAAAATTCATTACATACTGTAGTATGAATAAATAATACTCCAAGCTCTATACTACTCGTCAAACATAGAGAACTGATACTGTATACTGGTCGTTGAGGTGGGCTTGGTGTGGAGTTAGGGGTCAGTGGGTGGCTTTGATCCGGTCCAAATCGTTTGTTGGAAATGTTATTTAATGAATATTATATAAATCCAATACATTGAAATGGGCAATTTGGGTGCAATCAGCTTAATGTATCAGACTTCAACTTGTCTTTCAACATTTAAAAAAAAATATATGATCTGTTTCTAACTACAGAAAGAACAATCTGAGATGGTGTCATGACTTTCTGAAATGAAATGGAACGACCCGTCTGTTATCTCTGTCTGTCCAGCAAACTCAGATGTGTCTAAGCTACAATATAAAACTTCAAGGCACAGACACTCATTCCCCATGCACTTTCAGACAAATCTGAGGCACACACTTAGAGACACACTTTGGCTCATCATGATTGGCTCAAACTACATATTATTTGCCAAGTGTTTCACCACAGGGATGCCATGTCTCCCTCCCTCGCTCCCTCTTTCCCTCCCTCTTTCCCTCCTTCTTTCTCTCTCTCCTTTTCTCCTTCTGTTTGGTGTTGTGTTATAGGAGATGTAAAGCAGCTGGGATGTTTTAAAATATCATTAATCTTCTCCCTTAACTCATAGTTTTCCCAGCACAGTAACACAGTTACAATGCACAGGGGGACAAATATACACATTATATCTGTGAACCTTTAGCCGATCTCACTTTATGTTTCTTTCTCTCTCCCCCTCTCTCCCGCTTTTATGTCTCTCTCTCTCTCTCTCTTTCTCTCTCTCTCTCGCAATCTCTGAACTATTGTACAATTAATCATGTAGGTCTAATTAAAGTTAGTGTCGGTATGCACAGAACTCTCTTTGGAAAGGCTCTCAGTAGGAATCTGAATAGCTGAACTCCTTTTGCCAAAATTCCCTTTTTAAGAAGAAAAGTTCTCTTTCAATTCCCTTTCTCCCTTTCTTTGTCTGTTGTGCTTCCGATGTCAGTAGTGGCCAGGTGAAGCAGGAACAGGGAGGCGTGTGTATGTGTGCGTATGTGTGTGTGTGTGTATGTGTGTGCATGTGTTGTATGTGTGTGTGTGTGCTGTATAGCCAGCCAGGGTCGCCGAGGCGGACAATGACTCTAAGGGTAAAAATGTGCCTTGGCTTAGTCTTCTGGTGTCTCTGGCATAGTATGCGGCACACACGAACGCACACACACACACACACACACACACACACACACACACACACACACACACACACACACACACACACACACACACACACACACACACACACACACACACACACACACACACACACACACACACACACACACACACACACACACACACCCTGCTCCATTCTGCCATGTGCCTCCCCACCACTAGGTGGTATGGGGGAGTAGAGTAAATAGGCAGGTTTATTAGGCAATAGCAATACTATTACAATAGCAATGTAGAACAACATAATGAAAAGCCAAGGGGGATACACTAGGGGGGATACACTAGGGGGATACACTAGGGGGATACACTAGGGGGGATACACTAGGGGGATACACTAGGGGGATACACTAGGGGGGATACACTAGGGGGGATACACTAGGGGGATACACTAGGGGGATACACTAGGGGGGATACACTAGGGGGATACACTAGGGGGGATACACTAGGGGTCCATCCTTGTTGTAGAGCCTTATTTGCTAAAGGCAAAGCATGTCCCTCCATTCCCTCTTGCTCTCTCGTTCTCTGCCCCTGTTCTACTGTTCTATTGTAATAGAAGAGAAACCAATGAATACTACGTTAAACATGTCAAAAGTCTTTACCCAGACCTGACCATCCCTGTTTTCTGTCACCCATCCTTTCATTATACTGTAACGAGGAGAGAACCTATGGTGACAGGGATCTGCTTGATGAGATTGGGATTCAACAAGGGTTGTAGGGGTGTGTGCGTATGTGTCAGTCTGTGTTTGTGTATATGTGCGTGTGTGTCTGTCAGCGACCCTAGTGAATAGCATCGTACAGTATATCAGTCCCAGCTGGGGACCAGGGCTGTGGCTGAGTTGAGGTCAGAGCACAATGAACACATCTGAAATGAGACCAGGGTTCTAGGATTTAATACAAGAACCATGGTTGGGATCAATTACATTTAAATTATCCATGAATCAACAAAATTAAAATTGATTTGACCCTAACCCTGGTGGCAACAGTTCAACCACTGGGAATCTTAGATGACTAATCATTGCTAACTGGAAACGAGAGAGGGCACGCATTCTGCCTACTTTTGTTCTAACATGCGACTACTTCCTGTAGGCCTACCATAATTTGTTCTAACATGCAACTACTTCCTGTAGACCTACCATAATTTGTTTTAACATACTGCTACTTCCTGTAGTACATGCGGATACTTCCTGTAGGTCGATGTCTAAATGTTAGCGATGGGCGTCCACTGTTCTAAAGGGTCTTCATCAAGCTTGACAAAGAACGGTAGCAGTCAAATATTTTTGTCAAAGATCTATAGCTCTCTACACGTTGCTGTACTTTGGAACCAGTTTAAAGGTTTGATGATATGTACTACTTTCCATTGCTAGATTGTATTACATGTTCTTGCACCAGTGAATCTGGTTAGAATGGTGTTATGCTGGTATACCCTACCTTGAAACAGACTTTACTTAGCACCAGAGTACCCAGGACCCATCCCAAGACATGCCTTACTAATGGCCCTGATATTTGAGTGGGACAACCTGCGCTCGTAAGACACTGGACCTCATTGATGGAATATGAACATTTTCCTCTGACCTTGCTGGAACAGGCAAGTGGTCACGCCCATGGGTGTGTGTGTGTGTGTGTGTGTGTGTGTGTGTGTGTGTGTGTGTGTGTGTGTGTGTGTGTGTGTGTGTGTGTGTGTGTGTGTGTGTGTGTGTGTGTGTGTGTGTGTGTGTGTGTGTGTGTGTGTGTGTGTGTGTGTGTGTGTGTGTGGTACAGTATGTCTTAATGAGTCTCTTCCTTCTCTAAAGACAGGGCTGTCCAAAAGCAGCATGGTGGAGGAGAGAGAAGCAGCTGGAACAGTCAGTAAGCCTGCATGGGGGAATTCCTGCATGGAGGAGAGAGGAGCAGCCTTGAACAGTCAGTAAGCCTACATGGCGGAGGAGCAGCCTGGAACAGTCAGTAAGCCTACATGGTGGAGGAGCAGCCTGGAACAGTCAGTAAGCCTGCATGGTGGAGGAGCAGCCTTGAACAGTCAGTAAGCCTGCATGGTGGAGGAGCAGCCTGGAACAGTCAGTAAGCCTGCATGGTGGAGGAGCAGCCTTGAACAGTCAGTAAGCCTGCATGGTGGAGGAGCAGCCTGGAACAGTCAGTAAGCCTGCATGGTGTAGGAGCAGCCTGGAACAGTCAGTAAGCCTACATGGTGGAGGAGCAGCCTGGAACAGTCAGTAAGCCTGCATGGTGGAGGAGCAGACTGGAACAGTCAGTAAGCCTACATGGTGGAGGAGCAGCCTGGAACAGTCAGTAAGCCTGCATGGTGGAGGAGCAGCCTGGAACAGTCAGTAAGCCTGCATGGTGGAGGAGCAGCCTGGAACAGTCAGTAAGCCTGCATGGTGGAGGAGCAGCCTGGAACAGTCAGTAAGCCTGCATGGTGGAGGAGCAGCCTGGAACAGTCAGTAAGCCTGCATGGTGGAGGAGCAGCCTGGAACAGTCAGTAAGCCTGCATGGTGGAGGAGCAGCCTGGAACAGTCAGTAAGCCTGCATGGTGGAGGAGCAGCCTGGAACAGTCAGTAAGCCTGCATGGTGGAGGAGCAGCCTGGAACAGTCAGTAAGCCTGCATGGTGGAGGAGCAGCCTGGAACAGTCAGTAAGCCTGCATGGTGGAGGAGCAGCCTGGAACAGTCAGTAAGCCTGCATGGTGGAGGAGCAGCCTGGAACAGTCAGTAAGCCTGCATGGTGGAGGAGCAGCCTGGAACAGTCAGTAAGCCTGCATGGTGGAGGAGCAGCCTGGAACAGTCAGTAAGCCTGCATGGTGGAGGAGCAGCCTGGAACAGTCAGTAAGCCTGCATGGTGGAGGAGCAGCCTGGAACAGTCAGTAAGCCTGCATGGTGGAGGAGCAGCCTGGAACAGTCAGTAAGCCTGCATGGTGGAGGAGCAGCCTGGAACAGTCAGTAAGCCTGCATGGTGGAGGAGCAGCCTGGAACAGTCAGTAAGCCTGCATGGTGGAGGAGCAGCCTGGAACAGTCAGTAAGCCTGCATGGTGGAGGAGCAGCCTGGAACAGTCAGTAAGCCTGCATGGTGGAGGAGCAGCCTGGAACAGTCAGTAAGCCTGCATGGTGGAGGAGCAGCCTGGAACAGTCAGTAAGCCTGCATGGTGGAGGAGCAGCCTGGAACAGTCAGTAAGCCTGCATGGTGGAGGAGCAGACTGGAACAGTCAGTAAGCCTGCATGGTGGAGGAGCAGCCTGGAACAGTCAGTAAGCCTGCATGGTGGAGGAGCAGCCTGGAACAGTCAGTAAGCCTGCATGGTGGAGGAGCAGCCTGGAACAGTCAGTAAGCCTGCATGGTGGAGGAGCAGCCTGGAACAGTCAGTAAGCCTGCATGGTGGAGGAGCAGCCTGGAACAGTCAGTAAGCCTGCATGGTGGAGGAGCAGCCTGGAACAGTCAGTAAGCCTGCATGGTGGAGGACTTACTGTAGTTACTACACATTATGTTGTATAAATAGAACGGATCATTTGTACACATTACCTCAGTCACAAACAGAAACAATGAGAGAAAGGATTAAATGTCAGGCAGAATTTAACCAATCAGAGCGCATTGGACACCCTTTATGCTTCTTCTGTATGGCATCCATATTAGGAAGTCATCAGCTGTCAGACAAAACTCAGTGGCGATTGATATTCTGAGCAATCTGTTATAGGAACAGGACAAAGAGATGATCAGTTCCCATGGCTGTATCTGGACAAACATGACTTGGAAAGACACAAAATATTCCCATGAGTCTCTTATCACCCAAACATCTTATCTGATCTGAGATATGGAGAAGCCATTCTCTGTTTGTATAACAGCCACTATCGTACTGTTGCTTAACAACCAGACCTCATCCCAGATAAAAGATGACCTGGGCCATCACAGAGATGGAAAGATTAGCAGGGATGAGTCCACTGTCCTCTCGGACGTGTCTGAGGACTGAAAGACTTCTGCATTATTCTTTAACCGTAACATGGAGTGCTTTGTGTGTGTAACCCATAGCACCTAGACACACTGACTGTTGCTACTTGACCGTAGTGACCAAATAGGCAGGTTTCCATTGACCCTGGTTTATTCGACAAAAGAAATGTCACAAAATACATTTGTAATGGAAACGGCAGAGAAATTTGCTAAAGATCGAATACATTTATATCCGATTGACAGGGGTGGAATTTTCAAATGATGATAGAAATTGTGTTTTTGTAATAAATTACGATTGTGGATGAATTTTGTAGGTACGCAGGGCAGTGATGTTATCACGTAACTATAAAGCTCCACATTTCATAGTAAATTTACATTTACATTTACATTTAAGTCATTTAGCAGACGCTCTTATCCAGAGCGACTTACAAATTGGTGCATTCACCTTATGATATCCAGTGGAACAACCACTTTACAATAGTGCATCTAACTCTTTTAACTTTTTTAAATTCTTACTGCTTTCAAAATCAATTTATTTAACTATACAAATAATGTTTCTTTGCAAGACTGTCTTGACTTTCAAGACTGCCTGAATTGCTTCACATCTCTACAAGAACGAGTGTCCTTTTATTTGTATTTTTTTCTACTTTTACCCCTTTTTTCTCCCCAATTTTGTGATATCCAATTGGTAGTTACAGTCTTGTCCCATCACTGCAACTCCCCTATGGACTCAGGAGAGGTGAAGGTCGAGATCCATGAGTCCTCCAAAACATGACCCTGCCATGTTTCGGAGCCGCATTGCTTCTTGACACACTGCTCGCTTAACCCGGAAGCCAGCCACACCAATGTGTTGGAGGAAACATCGTCCAGCTGGCGACCAGAATCAGCTTGCAGGAGCCCGGCCCGCCACAAGGAGTCACTAGAGCGAGGGGACGGCCAAACCATCCCCTAACCCAGACAACGCTGGGCCAATTGTGCGCTGCCTCATGGGTCTCCCGGTCATGGGACGAGTCCAAGTTTCACCATGGCACAAACCGTGGCGATTCGTTGGCACATGAGAATTATGAGAATCTGGCAAATATTAGTAAATTATTGCATTTTATCCATGCTGGCTGAGACATGAAACAGATAGGTGGGAGGGCATACAGGCTGATGCCAAATTATTAATGCACAATTTGCCTAAATGGGTAATGGAAACACTAATGGAAACACAACCATTCAACACTGTCGTTTTAGGTGCGACGTCGTTATGTCCAACTGTTTTTATCCACACAAGATAGTTCAATGGAAATTCACCTTAGCAGGCAATTGTCACATCTATTTTTTATGCCAACTTTCTAAATGTCGACAAAAATAAAAAAAATCACTGGACAAGTTAATGGAAACATAGCTATTGACAGTTCCCATCTCTGTTATTGCATTCACAACACCTTTCAGCACACACAGAAATAACTTGAAAACCTGACATCTTCCTTTGCAGTGTAATTACATTTTATGACAGGCCTTCAACAGGACTCCGTTGATATCAGACAGGAAGGGAAGAGCTGTCAGAGACTGTAGGCTGTAGAGTGGACACTGTGTCCTGTCCTTCCTCAGTCCTTGCGTCCATCTTCCAACCCAGCCAGGGGCCATAGCAGAGACAGGGTTCAGTACACTCTCCAGACCTGCTTACTGGCCACTTCTGAAAAACATTGCAGTTTCATAACCCAACATTTATTTGGTCTGTATATTAGATTACATTAAACGTAGTTTCTCACCGACGTGCCAAGACTGAAATTGACATGGAGCTGCTTTGAACATTTAAGTTATGGTCAGAGCTGCCCTCCAGAATGACATTTTAGAGATGTTTCTGAGACCTATAATCCCTGTACCTTCATTTGAGGATGGGACTTTCAAAGGTGATCAAATCTCTGTTGCATAAAGACTCAAGTCCAGTTTCTCAGAATTCCCAGAAATGAATGGATCAAGACGTAAAAACTTAATGAGGGAAAGAAAAAAGTGGGGAGGGAAAATGTACTCTCAAGTTCGTCCAGTTTTAATTTCGGATGGGAACATATTTAATAACTGTGTCCTTTAGCGATGGTTAAAGTTGATTAAATCTGGTGTAGCTGTGTTGTGTCAGTTTGTGTAACGATACTCTAAGGAGGATTATATAAAATTATTTTCTAGGGTTTGGTAAAAAAGTATTCTCTTGTCTTGTCTTCTCTTCTCAGTGGGACTTGAGTACAGCTTTTCTCCTCCCTCTGTGACTCCTGGAGTAGTATTGGTGTTGACAAGGCCTGCCTCTCCTCCAGACTACACCTCTATTCTCAATCCATTCATCCAATCATTCTCATTCTCTCTCTCTCTCTCCCCTTCCACTCCTTCGCTCTCCATCTCTCTCTCTAGGTGGTGACAGCTCCATCCCTTCTCCTTGGCATCTGACCTCTGACCTTTATCCCATATTTCCTTTTTGATCCTGATTGGCTTTGTCATCACTCTTCATTTCCTGAGTTGGAGTTGTGATTAGGGACATGATCTGGTTAATAATTGAATTGCATTCCTGGTGACTACCTCAGGAAGCTGGTTGAGAGAATATCATGATTGTGCAAGCTCTCACCAAGGCAAAGGGTGGCTACATTGAAGAATCTCAAAAATAAATATATTTTGATTTGTTTAACACTTTTTGGGGTACTACATGATTCCATATGTGTGGTTTCATAGTTGTAATGTCTTCACTCAACTTGACAAAGTAGAAAATAGTAAAAATACAGAAAAACCCAGGAATGAGTAGGTGTGTCCAAACTTTTGACTGGTACTTCAATATATTTGCAAAAAATATGTAAACATGTTTTCACTTCACTGTCATTATGGGGTATTGTGTGAAGATGGGAGAGAAAAACCTAACCTCCTGCCAAATGTATACCCATATTAGAGATATATTTCCCCCAGATTACACCGATCCACAAAGAATTTAAAAACAAAATCTGGCATAGATAAAATCCCATATCTGTCAGGCGAAATACCTCAGTTTGCAATCACAGAAGGAACATTTGTGGCCCATGAGAAAAGGGCAACGAGTGGAGTTCGACCAATATATATCTATTTATCTTCCCTTACTATTCGTACGACAACTATTTGCACATTTCTGAAACACTTGAAATGTTATCTTTTTGAAACCTGATTGTTTACTGTTAAATTCTAATAGTTCTTTGTTGGTGTTTTGTGTCTTCTCAGTTTTGAAACACGTTTCCCATGCCAATAAAGCCCCTTTGAATCAAATTCTGCAAATATATCCTCTGTGTAGAATGTAAAACACCAATTAATGCATGCAGAGCAGAATTAGGCCGATACACGCTAATTATCCAAATCCAGAAAAGAGCCGTTAAATTCTACAACCACCTGAAAGGAAGTGATTCCCAAACCTTTCATAACAAAGCCGTCACCTACAGAGAGATTAACCTGGAGAAGAGTCCCCTAAGCAAGCTGGTCCTGGGGCTCTGTTCACAAACAGACCCCACAGAGCCCCAGGACAGCAACACAATTAGACCCAACCAAATCATGAGAAAAACAAAGTTAATTACCTGACACATTGGAAAGAACAAAAACAGAGCAATCTAGAATGCTAACTTAAGGAAAGCTTTGACTATGTACAGACTCAGTGAGCACAGCCTTGCTAGTCAGAGAGGTCGCCGTAGGCAGACCTGGCTCTCAAGAGAAGACAGGCTATGTGCACACTGCCCACAAAATGAGGTGGAAACTGAGCTGCACTTCCTAACCTCCTGCCAAATGTATGACCCTATTAAAGACACATATTTCCCTCAGATTACACAGACCCACAAAGAATTCCAAAACAAATCCAATTTTGAAAAACTCCCATATATATTGGGTGAAATACCACAGTCTGCCGTCACAGCAGCAAGATTTGTGACCTGTCGCCACAAGAAAAGGGTAACCAGTGAAGAACAAACACCATAGTAAATTCAACCCATGTTTATGGTAATTTTTTCCCTTTGGTACTTTAACTATTTGCACATCGTTACGAAACAGTACATAGACATAATATGACATTTGAATTGTCTCTATTACTTTGGAACAATTGTGAGTGTAATGTTTACTGTTCATTTCATTTTTGTTTATTATCTATTTCACTTGCTTTGACAATGTAAACATGTGCTTCCCATGCCAATAAAGCCCTTTGAATTGAGAGAGAAAGAGAGAGAGAGAGACTGATTAGAAGAGTCAAAACAGACATTCTTTTCTGGGCCCACACTTCAGTCAGTCTAATAAATCTGCTTGGGAACACACAGAATATTAACATTAGGTTATCAAAAGTGGTTTTCTGTTACAGTGCCATGTCTCACAAACTGCCAGTATTTAATTTAAAGGCCTGGACAGCAAATACTAGCCAACGTTTATAAAAGTGAATGTTCTGTTTCCATCTCTGTAAAACTCTAAAATTCAATGGTTTCATCAGATTGCTATAATATTAATGGGTGACGTTTTCCAGGCATCGGTCTCGTTCAGGCAATATGTACAACTGAAACATATTGTGTGTCTCAATGTTGGAGGAGCACATTGGAGGAGTTGAGTGCAGTAGGGTTTAAGATGGCCATGCTAGACAGTACAAACATTGGCAGATGTGTTACTCTTGTGCAGTAGTCAATCCAGGACCAACACAGCACACAAACATTGACAAAAACAAACTTGTCATTAAGCCTTTCAATTTCCAATATTAAAACCAATATCAAATTGCTGTTTCAAAAACAAGTAACAGAGCCAAAGGAATATTATTGAGATATTTCACAAGAAGATCTCGGACTGACAGAGAGCACAAGATGATCAAGGGCTGACAGAGAGCACAAGATGATCAAGGGCTGACAGAGAGCACAAGATGATCAAGGACAGATTCACTCATTAATATCCAGGACCGACAGCGCACAAGACAATCTAGGACTACCACAAGTCATATCTGAACAGGTGCATTTACCAATGTTGCAAAGAGGACCATGGAAAAATACATTGCGTAGTAAAAGAAAACCATACATTGGAGAAGCCTCAGTAGAGGCTTTAAGTTTTTAAAAACAGGAAGAGAGTAGCACGTCTGTTGACAATCAGTCTGCCCATTCTGCTGTATTTGTGTGTGTGTGTGTGTGTGTGTGTGTGTATGTGTATGTGTATGTGTATGTGTATGTGTGTGTGTGTGTGAACAGCTGTTAAATAACTCTAAGCTTAAGGCAATGCTAGGCCATAGTGGAATATACCTGCTGGAGCGTGTGCTACGGGTGGGTGTTGCTGTGGTGACCAGTGAGCTGTGATAAGGCAGAGCTTTACAAAGCAAAGACTTATAGATGACCTGGAGCCAGTGGGTTTGGCGACAAATATGAAGCAAGGGCCAGCCAACGAGAGCATACAGGTCGCAGTGGTGGGTAGTATATGAAGCTTTGGTGACAAAACGAATGGCACTGTGATAGACTACATCCAATTTGCTGAGTAGAGTGTTGGAGGCTATTTTGTAAATGACATCACCGAAGTCAAGAATCGGTAGGATGGTCAGTTTTACGAGGGTATGTTTGGCAGCATGAGTGAAGGAGGCATTGTTGCGAAATAGGAAGCCGATTCTAGATTTATTTGGGATTGGAGATGTTTGTGTCACGTTCTGACCTTTATTTTCCCTTGTTTTGTCTTTATTTAGTATGGTCAGGGCGTGAGTTGGGGTGGGCAGTCTATGTTATTTGTTTCTATGTTTAGGTTTGTTCATTTAGCCTGATATGGTTCTCAATCAGAGGCAGGTGTTTTGCATTGTCTCTGATTGGGAGCCATATTTAGGTTGCCTGTTTTCACTGTTGGTTTGTGGGTGTTTGTCTTCCGTGTCAGTGTTTGTTGCCACACGGGACTGTTTCGGTTAGTTCTTTTGTTATTTTGTAATGTGTCTTGTTTTCATGGATTATATTAAAACATGGAAACTTACCACTCTGCGTATTGGTCCTCCGATCCTTCTCGCCTCTCCTCGTCAGATGAGGAGGAAGAGATAGACAGCCGTTACAGTTTGATGTGAGTCTGGAAGGAGAGTTTACAGTCTAACCAGACACATAGGTATTTGTAGTTGTCCACATAGTCTACTATGTAGACAGAACCTTCCAGAGTAGTGATGCTAGTCGGGCGGGCAGCTGCAGGCAGTAATCGGTTGAAGAGCATGCACTTAGTTTTACTTGCATTTAAGAGCAGTTGGAGGCCACGGAAGGAGTGTTGTATGGCATTGAAGCTCGTCTGGAGTTTTGTTAACACAGTGTCCAGAGAAGGGCCAGATGTATACAGCATGGTGTTGTCTGTGTAGAGGTGGAACAGAGAATCAACAGCAGCAGGAGCGACATCATTGATATATACAGAGAAGAGAGTCGGCCCGAGAATTGAACCCTGTGGCACCCCCATAGAGACTGCCAGAGGTCCGGACAACAGGCCCTCCAATTTGACACACTGAACTCTATCAGATAAGTAGTTAGTGAACCAGGCGAGGCAATCATTTGAGAAACCAAGGCTGTTGAGTCTGCCGATAAGAATGTGGTGATTGACAGGGTCAAAAGCCTTGGACAGGTCAATGAAGATGACTGCACAGTATTGTCTTTTATCGATGGTGGTTATGATATTGTTTAGGACCTTGAGTGTGGCTGAGGTGCTCGGAAACCAGATTGCATAGCAGAGAAGATACGGTGGGATTCGAAATGGTCGGTGATCTGTTTGTTAACCTGGCCTTTGAAGACTTTAGAAAGGCAGGGCAGGATAGATATAAGTCTGTAACAGTTTGGGTCTAGAGTGTCTCCCCCTTTGAAGAGAGGGATGACCACGGCAGCTTTCCAATCTTTGGGGATCTTAGATGATACGAAAGAGAGGTTGAACAAGCTCGTAATAGGGGTTGCAACAATTGCAGCGGATAATTTTAGAAAGAGAGGGTCCAGATTGTCAAGCCCAGCTGATTTGTAGGGGTCCAGATTTTGCAGCTCAGCTATCTGGATTTGGGTGAAGGAGAAGCTTGGGGGGGGGGTTACTGTGGCTGGTGCAGAGCTGTTGGCCGGGGTAGGGGTAGCCAGGTGGAAAGAATGGCCAGCCGTAGAAAAATGCTTATTAAAATTCTCGATTATCTTAGATTTATCGGTGGTGACAGTGTTTCCTAGCCTCAGTGCAGTGGGCAGCTGGGAGGAGGTGCTCTTATTCTCCATGGACTTTAGTGTCTCAAATTTTTGGAATTTGTGCTACAGGATGCAAATTTCTGTTTGAAAAAGCTAGCCTTAGCTTTCCTAACTGACTGTGTATATTGGTTCCTAACTTCCCTGAAAAGTTGCATATGGCGGGGGCTATTCGATGCTAATGCAGTATGCCACAGGATGTTTTTGTGCTGGTCAAGGGCAGTCAAGTCTGGAGTGAACCAAGGGCTATATCTGTTCTTTGTTCTACATTTTTTGAATGGGACATGCTTATTTAAGATATTGAGGAAAGCACTTTTAAAGAATAACCAGGCAGCCTCTACTGACGGGATGAGGTCAATATCCTTCCAGGATACCCGGGCCAGGCCGATTAGAAAGGCCTGCTCGCTGAAGTGTTTTAGGGAGCGTTTGACAGTGATGAGGGGTAGTCGTTTGACCGCGGACCCATTACGGACGCAGGCAATGAGGCAGTGATCGCTACGATCTTGGTTGACGACAATTTAGATTGCAGGTTGGGCAGGTTGATATCTATGAGGGTGCCCGTGTTTACGGATTTAGGGTTGTACCTGGTAGGTTCCTTGATAATTTGTGTGAGATTGAGGTTATCTAGCTTAGATTGTAGGATGGCTGGGGTGTTAAGAATATCCCAGTTTAGGTCACCTAACAGTACGAACTCTGAAGATAAATGTGGGGCAATAAATGTACATATAGTGTCCAGGGCACAGCTGGGGGCACAAACCATTTGTCATTGTTTTTTTTTTCATCAGTCCTCTTTTTAAATTTTTTTTTGATTTAATATGGAAGCTGAGATATCAAATATAGTGTTTAGGATTTCTCCTGCCAAATTTACACATTCACTATTACAGTGTAACGTTTTGTCCAGGAAGTTGAATTTGTTGTTGCCTAATTGTTTTTTAGTAGGTTTCCACACTACATTCCTTCCATCTATAGCATTTCTTAATATTATTCAGTTCCTTTAGCTTTGATGCCTCATGATTGAATATTGCTCTGTTCAAGTAGACTGATTTTGCTGTGATCTGATAGGGGTGTCAGTGGGCTGACTGAACGCTCTGAGAGACTCTGGGTTGATGACGCCGAAAGAGATGGCAGCTTCGCTTCAAGTCCTTAGGAAACTCTGCAGTATTTCGTTTTTTATGTATTATGTCTTACATTGTTAGCCCAGAAAACCTTAAGTGTTATTACATACAGCCGGTAAGAACTATTGGATAGTTAGAGACGTCAACTTACTTGCACAACCAGCACTATGACCAGGAATAGGACTTTCCCAAAGCGGATCTTTTGTTGCGGATCCTTTGTTGCACCTCCCAGGGCATTTGAACTGAATCCAGAGGCCGATCCAAAACAACGCCGCCGAAGAAAAGGGTACCAGAGCAGTCTTCTACTGAGGCTTCGGATGCGCGCACACCACCCACCGCTTCCGAGTATATTACTCGCTAATGTCCAGTCCCTAGTTAACAAAGTCAACTAAATTAGAGCAAGAGTTGCTTTCCAAAGAGATATCCGGGATTATAACATTCTGTTTCAAGGAGACATGGCTAGTTGGGGACATGCTGTCGGAGTCCGTAGGGCCAACGGGATTTTCAGTGCGTCGCACCAACAGGAACAAACATCTCTCTGGTAAGAAGAAGGGCGGGGGTGTTTGTTTCATGATTAACGACTCATGGTGTAATTGTAACAACATACAAGAACTCAAGTCCTTTTGCTTACCTGACCTAGAATTCCTCACAATCAAATGCCGACCGTATTATTTGCCAAGAGAGCTCTCCTATGTTATAGTCACAGCCGTGTATATCACCCCGCAAGCGGATACCAAGACGGCCGGCCATCAAGGAACTTCATTGGACTTTATGCAAACTGGAAATCATATATCCTGAGGCAGCATTTATTGTGGCTGGGGATTTTAACAAAGCTAATCTGAGAACAAGGCTACCTAAATTCTATCAGCATATCGATTGCAATACACGAGAGAGTAGCACAATCGACCAGTGCTACTCTTAACTTCCGCGATGCATACAATGCCCTCCTATTGGTAAATCTGACCATGACTCCATCTTGTTGCTCCCCTCCTATAGGCAGAAACTAAAATAGGAAGCTCCCGTGCTTAGGTCTATCCAAAGCTGGTCTGACCAATTGGATTCCACGCTTCAAGATTGCTTTGTATATGTTCTGGGTAGCCTCAGACAATAACATTGACGAAGACGCTGACTCGGTGAGCGAGTTAATAAGGAAGTGTATAGGAGATGTTGTACCCACTGTGACTATTAAAATCGTCCCTAACCAGAAACCGTGGATTAATGGCAGCCTTCGCGCAAAACTGAAAGCACGTACCACCACATGTAATTATGGCAAGGCGACTGGAAACATGGCCGAATACGAAGAGTGTAGTTATTCCCTCCGTAAGGCAATCAAACAAGCAAAGCGTCAGTATAGAGACAAGGTGGAGTCGCAATGCAGGAGCTCAAACACGAGACGTATGTGGCAGGGTCTACAGACAATCACGGATTAGAAAAAGAAAACCAGCCCCATCTCGGACATCGACGTCATGCTCCCAGGCAAATTAAACAACTTCTTTGCTCGCTTTGAGGACAATACAGTGCCACCGACATGGCCCGCAACCAACGACTGTGGCCTTTCCTTCTCTGTGGCCGACGTGAGTAAAACATTTAAATGTGTTAACCATCCCAAGGCTGCCAGCCCAGATGGCATCCCTAGCCGCGGCCTAAGAGCATTTTCAGACGAGCTGGCTGGTGTGTTTACGGACATATTCAATCACATTTACATTTAAGTCATTTAGCAGACGCTCTTATCCAGAGCGACTTACAAATTGGAAAGTTCATACATATTCATCCTGGTCCCCCCGTGGGGAATGAACCCACAACCCTGGCGTTGCAAGCGCCATGCTCTACCAACTGAGCCACACAGGACCACAATCAATCCCTATCCCAGTCCGCTTTCCCAACATGCTGCAAGATGGCCACCATTGTTCCTTCTCCCAAGAAAGCTAAGGTAACTGAACTAAATGACTCTCGCCCCGTAGCAATCGCTTCTGTCATCATGAAGTGGTTTGAGAGACAAGTCAAGGACCATATCACCTCCATCCTACCTGTCACCCTAGACCCACTCCAACTTGCTTACCGCCCCAATAGGTCCACAGACGATGCAATCGCCATTACACTGCACACTGCCCTATCCCATCTGGACAAGGAATACCTATGTAAGAATGCTGTTCATTGACTACAGCTCAGCATTCAACCCCATAGTACCCTCCAAACTCGTCATCAAGTTTGAGACCCTGGGTCTCGAACTCGCTCTGTGCAACTGGGTCCTGGACTTCCTGACGGCCCGCCCGCAGGTGGTAAAGGTAGGAAATAACGTCTCTCTCCGCTGAACCTCAACACGGGGGCCCCACAAGGGTGCGTTCTCAGCCCTCTCCTGTACTCCCTGTTCACCCACGACTGCGTGGCCATGCACACCTCCAACTCAATCATCAAGTTTGCAGACGACACTACAGTAGTGGGCTTGATTACCAACAATGACGAGACAGCCTACAGGGAGGAGGTGAGGGCCCTCGGAGTGTGGGGTCAAGAAAATAACCTCTCACTCAATGTTAGCAAAACAAAAGAGATGATCGTGGACTTCAGGAAACAGCAAAGGAAGCACCCCCCTATCCACATCGACTGGACAGCAGTGGAGAATGTTGAAAGTTAAGTTCCTCTGTGTACATATCACCGACAAACTGAATTGGTCCACCCACACAGACCAGTGTGGTGAAGGCGCAGCAGCGCCTCTTCAACCTCAGGAGGCTGAAGAAATTTGGCTTGTCACAGAAAAGCCACAAACTTTTACAGGTGCACAATTGAGAGCATCCTGTCGCGCTGTATCACCGCTTGATACGGCAACTGCACCGCCCAGAGCCGGAGGGCTATCCAGAGGGTGATGCGGTCTGCACAACGCATCACTGGGGGCAAACTACCTGCCCTCTAGAACACCTACAGCACCCGATGTCACAGGAAGGCAAAAAAGATCATCAAGGACATTAACCACCCGAGCCACTACCTGTTCACCCCGCTTCCATCCAAAATGCGAGGTCTGTAGAGGTGCATCAAAGCTGGGAGAGAGAGATTGAAAAACAGCTTCTTTCTCAAGACCATCAGATTGTTAAATCAGCCACCACTTACACACTTGATATCATTGGCCACTTTAATAAATGGAACATTAGTCGCTTTAATAATGCCACTTTAAGAATGTTTACTTCTAACGTTACCCATCTCATGTGTATATAATGTATATACTGTATCCTTCACTATCTATTGCATCTTAGCCGCTCTGTCACTGCTCATCCATATATTTTATATTCTCATCCCATTCCTTTACTAGATTGTGGATATTAGGTTTTGTTGTGGAATTTGTTATATACAAGTTTTTGTTGTGGAATTGTAAAATATTACCTGTTAGATACTGCTACACTGTTGAATCTAGAAGCATAAGCATTTTGCTATTTGAGGTCAGTGAATGTAGTCTACAGTACTACTGTCAAGAAGAGAGGGAAAGAGGAAAAGATTCACAGAATGTTGGTTGACAGGTAGAGACAGTGTAGAATAATTAAGAGATGGAGTTGATGAGGAGGAGACGGAGAGGGGGAGGAGGAGAGGGAGACTGACAATCCACACCAGAATGAAGTTATTCTCTGCTCTCTCTGTCGCTCTCTCTAAGCAGAACAGGCCCTTACTCAGGCCCTTCTCTTACATTAGTATTAGTGAAATCTTGGATCAAGAACAGTAGGTTTTGGATGATTCCCTCGAGTTGACGCAAAAGACTGGAAATAATTTAGTTTATCCGGTAAAATATCAAAAGAACGTGTGTGTCCCTCACTAAGAACTATTAGGGTCCATATGCCCCCATGGGGTCTTGGGTTGGAGAAGTAGGACCACACCCCCTAACGCATTAGCTCCTCTGATTAGCTCTGAATAGAGTAGCCCCAGGTTCCGTGAAGAAGGAAGACCTGTGTGTGTGTGTGTGTGTGTGTGTGTGTGTGTGTGTGTGTGTGTGTGTGTGTGTGTGTGTGTGTGTGTGTGTGTGTGTGTGTGTGTGTGTGTGTGTGTGTGTGTGTGTGTGTGTGTGTGTGTGTGTGTGTGTGTGTGTGTGTGTGTGTGTGTGTGTGTGTGTGTGTGTGTGTGTGTGTGTGTGTGTGTGTGTGTGTGTGTGTGTGTGTGTGTGTGTGTGTGTGTGTGTGTGTGTGTGTGTGTGTGTGTGTGTGTGTGTGAGAGAGCGGAGAGAGAGAGGGGGAGAGAGGCGTAGCGTAAGATGTATGCGTACGTAGATGTATGGGGGCAGAGAGAGATAGTGCTAGCTATTACGGCAACCTGTGTACACTACACCTAGTCAGTTAAGGACAAATTCTTACTTACAACTACCCCGGTCAAACCCTAACCCAGACAATGCTGGGCCAATTGTGCGACGCCCAGTCACGGCCTGGAATCGAACCAGGGTCTGTAGTGACACCGCTCGCCCTGAGATGCAGTGCCTTCGACCGCTGCGCCACCCGGGAGCCTGTGACCACACTTACAGTGCATTTGGGCAGTATTCAGACCCCTTGACATACTCCACATTGTTACGTTAGTCTTATTCTAAAATGTATTAAATAAATGTTTTGCCTTCATCAATGTACATTCAAGACCCCATAATGATTTATAACAAATTTATTTAAAAAAACAAATACATAGGGTATTAATGTATTTAAATAAGTTTCCATATGTCAAACATACATCTTCCACCTGTATTGTAATTGTGTATTGTATTTTACAGTATTGTATTTATGTATTTTAGTGGTCCTGTATGTGGCTCAGTTCATAAGAGTATGGCACTAGCAACACCGGAGTTTTCGGTTCGATTCCCATGTAAATGGCATATATTACAGTATTGGACAATGCAATTTTACAGTTTATATTTTTTATCGCTTTTGTAATAAATATGTGGTGAATATTCAAAACTTCAAATGGTTAACACTTGTAACACAGACAGTCTTACATTCAAAACCATTCATTGTGCATTTATTTTCTTTGTACACATCTTTCACCACACAACCATTAATCCAAAATATTAAGTATACTGTGAAATATAATGAGTACATTGGTTTAGTCACCAAAACACAACATATTCATATCCTCAATGTAGTTATAATAACCAAAAAATGTAAGATATGTTTTTATATTGCTCTTGAACGTAATATGCTAAAGTACGCTGTTTTCTAATTAGGCAAAACACTTGCACTACCCATCAAAAAGACCCCAGCAACTTCCTTTTACATGCACTCCAACCCTGTTCCTGGAGAGCTACCATTCTGTAGGTTTAACCTCCATCCCTGTTCTTAGAGAGCTACCATTCTGTAGGTTTAACCTCCATCCCTGTTCCTGTAGAGCTACCATTCTGTAGGTTTAACCTCCATCCCTGTTCCTGGAGAGCTACCATTCTGTAGGTTTAACCTCCAACCCTGTTCCTGTAGAGCTACCATTCTGTAGGTTTAACCTCCAACCCTGTTCCTGTAGAGCTACCATTCTGTAG
The DNA here is from genome assembly GCF_045679555.1 of Salvelinus alpinus. Taxonomy (NCBI): domain Eukaryota; kingdom Metazoa; phylum Chordata; class Actinopteri; order Salmoniformes; family Salmonidae; genus Salvelinus; species Salvelinus alpinus. Next base: position 89,792,826 of record NC_092088.1, on the reverse strand, counting down.
GTTTAACCTCCAACCCTGTTCCTGTAGAGCTACCATTCTGTAGGTTTAACCTCCAACCCTGTTCCTGTAGAACTACCATTCTGTAGGTTTAACCTCCAACCCTGTTCCCGGAGAGCTACCATTCTGTAGGTTTAACCTCCATCCCTGTTCCTGGAGAGCTACCATTCTGTAGGTTTAACCTCCAACCCTGTTCCTGTAGAGCTACCATTCTGTAGGTTTAACCTCCAACCCTGTTCCTGTAGAGCTACCATTCTGTAGGTTTAACCTCCATCCCTGTTCCTGGAGAGCTACCATTCTGTAGGTTTAACCTCCAACCCTGTTCCTGTAGAACTACCATTCTGTAGGTTTAACCTCCATCCCTGTTCCTGTAGAGCTACCATTCTGTAGGTTTAATCTCCAACCCTGTTCCTGTAGAACTACCGTTCTGTAGGTTTAACCTCCAACCCTGTTCCTGGAGAGCTACCATTCTGTAGGTTTAACCTCCAACCCTGTTCCTGTAGAGCTACCATTCTGTAGGTTTAACCTCCAACCCTGTTCCTGTAGAACTACCGTTCTGTAGGTTTTTAGTCCAACCCTGTTCCTAGAGAGCTACCGTTCTGTAGGTTTTAACTCCAACCCTTATCAGCTCGGGTCAGCAGGTAGCCTAGGGGTTAGAGCGTTCAGCCATTAACCATAGGATGTTGGATTGAATCCCCAAGCAGACAGGTAAAAATCTGTTGTTCTGCCCATGAACCAGGTAGTTAACCCACTGTTCCCTGGTAGGCCATCATTGTAAATAAGTTGTTCTTGCCTAGTTAAAAGGTTAAATAAAAAAGTTATCTAGCACACCTGATTCAAATAGGTAGCTGGTTGATAAGCTGAATCAGGTTAGTGGGGTTGAAGTGGGGTTGAAGCAAATACCCTTCTGTAGGTTTCTCTCCAGGAACAGGGTTAGAGAGCCCTGGTATAAGGGACACATATTGGCATTGTGTCAATATTTTATTACTGCACTGTAGGAGCTAGAAACAAGCATTTCGCTGTACCGGCAGTAACATCTGTTAAAACCTGTTGAGGACAGAGGGCGCTGTTTTCACTTTGGGGGAAAATCGTGCCCAATTTAAACGGCCTCGTACTCAATTCTTGCTCGTACAATATGCATATTATTATTACTATTGGATAGAAAACACTCTTTAGTTTCTAAAACCGTTTGAATTATATCTGTGAGTAAAACAGAACTCATTCTGCAGCAAACTTCCTGATCAGGAAGTGGAAAATCTGAAAACGATGCTCTGTTCTAGGGCCTGCCTATAAATGGGCTTGATACGTATTAGTATACATGCATGTCATACACCTTCCACTAGATGTCAATAGGCAGTGAGAGAAGAAATGGAGTGTTTATCTTGGTCTGAGGTGGAATAAAAGCTCTTGGCATGACGTGTCACCCATTTCCTGTTTTCTGGAAAGCGCGAGAAGGAGCCTGGGATTGCCTTCTGAAAAGCTGTCGTTATAGACGACTAATATCTCCGGCTTTGATTTTATTTGATAAATGTGACAATATCATCGTAAAGTATGTTTTTTCAATATAGTTTTATTCGATTATTGAAATTTTTTCGGGGCGTTAGGCGTGTTGCGTTGTGTGCCTTTGTTCAGGAAGGAGAGCTTTGCGCTACTTTGCTAGCTTTCCGTGCTAATTGACTGGAGAAGAGGACGTTCTAAAACCAAACAACGATTGTTCACGACAAAGGACCCCTTGTACAACATTCTGATGGAAGCTCATCAAAAGTAGGACCCATTTTATGATGCTATTTCATATATCTGTCGAACATGTTGTACTAGTAGTTTGCGCCCAGATTTTGGGCACTCTCTCGCTATAACTAAGCTGGATGTCGTAATGAAGTTATTTTTAGAATTCTAACACGGCGATTGCATTAAGAACTAGTGTATCTATCATTTCCTATACAACATGTATTTTTTAGTCATGTTTATGAATAGTTATTTGGTCAGAATAGGTGAGTTTTAGAAAAATATCCGCACATTCTGGGAAAAAGATGCTACGTTAGCACAATGTATAACCACTGATTTCAGCTCTAAATATGCACATTTTCAAACAAAACATAAGTGTATGTATAACCTGATGTTATAGGACTGTCATCTGATGAAGATTTATGAAGGTTAGTGAAAATTAATATATTTAGCTGGTTTATTCGCTATCGCTAACGTGCCTATTGCTATCGCTAACGTGCCTTGATGAATGAATGCGGTAGTGTGGTAGGCTATTGTAGTAAGCTAATATAATGCTATATTGTGTTTTCGCTGTAAAATACCTTTTTTTTTTTTTTTCGGAAATATTGGCTGGATTCACAAGATGTTTGTCTTTAATTTGCTGTACACCATCGATTTTTCTGAAATGTTTTATGACGAGTATTTAGGCATTTCACGTTGGTCTCTATAATTACTCTGGCTGCGTCGGTGCTATTTTTGACGGTAGCTGTGATGGTAGCTCAAATCAAATCAAGTTTATTTTATATAGCCCTTCGTACATCAGCTAATATCTCAAAGTGCTGTTCAGAAACCCAGCCTAAAACCCCAAACAGCAAGCAATGCAGGTGTAGAAGCACGGTGGCTAGGAAAAACTCCCTAGAAAGGCCAAAACCTAGGAAGAAACCTAGAGAGGAACCAGGCTATGAGGGGTGGCCAGTCCTCTTCTGGCTGTGCCGGGTGGAGATTATAACAGAACTATGCCAAGATGTTCAAAATATTCATAAGTGACAAGCATGGTCAAATAATAATCATGAATAATTTTCAGTTGGCTTTTCATAGCCGATCATTAAGAGTTGAAAATAGCAGGTCTGGGACAGCAGGCAGAACAGCTGAAACTGGAATAGCAGCAAGGCCAGGCGGACTGGGGACAGCAAGGAGTCATCATGCCCGGTAGTCCTGACGTATGGTCCTAGGGCTCAGGTCCTCCGAGAGAGAGAAAGAAAGAGAGAATTAGAGAGAGCCAAGATTTTCAAAATGTTCATAAATGACAAGCATGGTCAAATAATAATCAGGATTAAATATCAGTTGGCTTTTCATAGCCGATCATTAAGAGTTGAAAACAGCAGGTCTGGGACAGGTAGGGGTTCCATAACCGCAGGCAGAACAGCTGAAACTGGAATAGCAGCAAGGCCAGGCGGACTGGGGACAGCAAGGAGTCATCATGCCCGGTTTGCCGTGACGTATGGTCCTAGGGCTCAGGTTCTCCGAGAGAGAGAAAGAAAGAGAGAACGAGAGAATTAGAGAGAGCATACTTAAATTCACACAGGACACTGGATAAGATAGGAGAAGTACTCCAGGAATAACCAACTGACCCTAGCCCCCCGACACATAAACTACTGCAGCATAAATACTGGAGGCTGAGACAGGAGGGGTCAGGAGACACTGTGGCCCCATCAGAAGAAACCCCCGGACAGGGCCAAACAGGAAGGATATAACCCCACCCACTTTGCCAAAGCACAGCCCCCACACCACTAGAGGGATATCTTCAACCACCAACTTACAATCCTGAGACAAGGCCGAGTATAGCCCACAAAGATCTCCACCACAGCACAAACCAAGGGGGGGCGCCAACCCAGACAGGAAGATCACGTCAGTAACTCAACCCACTCAAGTGACGCACCCCTCCCAGGGACGGCATGAAAGAGCACCAGTAAGCCAGTGACTCAGCCCCTGTAATAGGGTTAGAGGCAGAGAATCCCAGTGGAGAGAGGGGAACCGGCCAGGCAGAGACAGCAAGGGCGGTTCGTTGCTCCAGAGCCTTTCCGTTCACCTTCACACTCCTGGGCCAGACAACACTCAATCATATGACCTACTGAAGAGATAAGTCTTCAGTAAAGACTTAAAGGTTGAGACCGAGTCTGCGTCTCTCACATGGGTAGGCAGACCGTTCCATAAAAATGGAGATCTATAGGAGAAAGCCCTGCCTCCCGCTGTTTGCTTAGAAATTCTAGGGACAATTAGGAGGCCTGCGTCTTGTGACCGTAGCGTACGTATAGGTATGTACGGCAGGACCAACTCGGAAAGATAGGTAGGAGCAAGCCCATGTAACGCTTTATAGGTTAACAGTAAAACCTTGAAATCAGCCCTTGCTTTAACAGGAAGCCAGTGTAGGGAAGCTAGCACTGGAGTAATATGATCAAATTTCTTGGTTCTAGTCAGGATTCTAGCAGCCGTATTTAGCACTAACTGAAGTTTATTTAGTGCTTTAACCGGGTAGCCGGAAAGTAGAGCATTGCAGTAGTCTAACCTAGAAGTAAAAAATGCATGGATTAATTTTTCTGCATCATTTTTGGATAGAAAATTTCTGATTTTTGCAATGTTACGTAGATGGAAAAAAGCTGTCCTTGAAACAGTCTTGATATGTTCGTCAAAAGAGAGATCAGGGTCAAGAGTAACGCCGAGGTCCTTCACAGTTTTATTTGAGACGACTTTACAACCATCAAGATTAATTGTCAGATTTTACAGAAGATCTCTTTGTTTCTTGGGACCTAGAACAAGCATCTCTGTTTTGTCCGAGTTTAAAAGTAGAAAGTTTGCAGCCATCCACTTCCTTATGTCTGAAACAGGCTTCTAGCGAGGGCAATTTTGGGGCTTCACCATGTTTCATTGAAATGTACAGCTGTGTGTCATCCGCATAGCAGTGAAAGTTAACATTATGTTTTCGAATAACATCCCCAAGAGGTAAAATATATAGTGAAAACAATAGTGGTCCTAAAACGGAACCTTGTGGAACACCGAAATGTACAGTTGATTTGTCAGAGGACAAACAATTCACAGAGACAAACTGATATCTTTCCGACAGGTAAGATCTAAACCAGGCCAGAACTTGTCCGTGTAGACCAATTTGGGTTTCCAGTCTCTCCAAAAGAATGTGGTGATCGATGGTGTCAAAGGCAGCACTAAGGTCTAGTAGCACGAGGACAGATGCAGAGCCTCGGTCTGACGCCATTAAAAGGTCATTTACCACCTTCACAAGTGCAGTCTCAGTGCTATGATGGGGTCTAAAACCAGACTGAAGCATTTCGTATACATTGTTTGTCTTCAGGAAGGCAGTGAGTTGCTGCGCAACAGCTTTTTCTAAACTTTGAGAGGAATGGAAGATTCGATATAGGCCGATAGTTTTTTATATTTTCCGGGTCAAGGTTTGGCTTTTTCAAGAGAGGCTTTATTACTGCCACTTTTAGTGAGTTTGGTACACATCCGGTGGATAGAGAGCCGTTTATTATGTTCAACATAGGAGGGCCAAGGACAGGAAGCAGCTCTTTCAGTAGTTTAGTAGGAATAGGATCCAGTATGCAGCTTGAAGGTTTAGAGGCCATGATTATTTTCATCATTGTGTCAAGAGATATAGTACTAAAACACTTAAGTGTCTCTCCCGATCCCAGGCCCTGGCAGAGCTGTGCAGATCCAGGACAGCTAAGCCCTGGAGGAATATGCAGATTTAAAGAGGAGTACGTAATTTGCTTTCTAATGATCAGGATTTTTTCCTCAAAGAAGTTCATGAATTTATTACTGCTGAAGTGAAAGCCATCCTCTCTTGGGGAATGCTGCTTTTTAGTTAGCTTTGCAACAGTATCAAAAAGAAATTTTGGATTGTTCTTATTTTCCTCAATTAAGTTGGAAAAGTAGGATGATCGAGCAGCAGTGAGGGCTCTTCGGTACTGCACGGTACTGTCTTTCCAAGCTAGTCGGAAGACTTCCAGTTTGGTGTGGCGCCATTTCCGTTCCAATTTTCTGGAAGCTTGCTTCAAAGCTCGGGTATTTTCTGTATACCAGGGAGCTAGTTTCTTATGACAAATGTTTTTCGTTTTTAGGGGTGCAACTGCATCTAGGGTATTGCGCAAGGTTAAATTGAGTTCCTCAGTTAGATGGTTAACTGATTTTTGTCCTCTGACGTCCTTGGGTAGGCAGAAGGAGTCTGGAAGGGCGTCAAGGAATTTTTGTGTTGTCTGAGAATTTATAGCACGACTTTTGATGCTCCTTGGTTGGGGTCTGAGCAGATTATTTGTTGCGATTGCAAACGTAATAAAATGGTGGTCCGACAGTCCAGGATTATGAGGAAAAACATTAAGATCTACAACATTTATTCCATGGGACAAAACTAGGTCCAGAGTATGACTGTGGCAGTGAGTAGGTCCAGAGACATGTTGGACAAAACCCACTGAGTCGATGATGGCTCCGAAAGACTTTTGGAGTGGGTCTGTGGACTTCTCCATATGAATATTAAAATCACCAAAAATTAAAATATGATCTGCTATGACTACAAGGTCTGATAGGAATTCAGGGAACTCAGAGAGGAACGCTGTATATGGCCCAGGAGGCCTATAAACAGTAGCTATAAAAAGTGATTGAGTAGGCTGCATAGATTTCTTGACTAGAAGCTCAAAAGACGAAAACGTCATTTTTTGGGGGGGAAATTGAAATTTGCTATCGTAAATGTTAGCAACACCTCCGCCTTTGCGGGATGCACGGGGGATATGGTCACTAGTGTAACCAGGAGGTGAGGCCTCATTTAACACAGTAAATTCATCAGGCTTAAGCCATGTTTCAGTCAGGCCAATCACATCAAGATTATGATCAGTGATTAGTTCATTGACTATAACTGCCTTTGAAGTGAGGGATCTAACATTAAGTAACCCTATTTTGAGATGTGAGGTATCACGATCTCTTTCAATAATGGCAGGAATGGAGGAGGTCTTTATCCTAGTGAGATTGCTAAGGCGAACACCGCCATGTTTAGTTTTGCCCAACCTAGGTCGAGGCACAGACACAGTCTCAATGGGGATGGCTGAGCTGACTACACTGACTGTGCTATTGGCAGACTCCACTAAGCTGGCAGGTTGGCTAACAGCCTGCTGCCTGGCCTGCACCCTATTTCATTGTGGAGCTAGAGGAGTTAGAGCCCTATCTATGTTAGTAGATAAGATGAGAGCACCCCTCCAGCTAGGATGGAGTCCGTCACTCCTCAGCAGGTCAGGCTTGGTCCTGTTTGTGGGTGAGTCCCAGAAAGAGGGCCAATTATCTACAAATTCTATCTTTTGGGAGGGGCAGAAAACAGTTTAACCAGCGATTGAGTTGTGAGACTGCTGTAGAGCTCGTCACTCCCCCTAACTGGGAGGGGGCCAGAGACAATTACTCGATGCCGACACATCTTTCTAGCTGATTTACAGGCTGAAGCTATGTTGTGCATGGTGACCTCTGACTGTTTCATCCTAACATCGTTGGTGCCGACGTGGATAACAATATCTCTATACTCACCAGTTTTAGCTTTAGCCAGCACCATCTTCAGATTAGCCTTAACGTCGGTAGCCCTGCCCCCTGGTAAACAGTGTATGATCGCTGGGTGATTCGTTTTAAGTCTAATACTGCGGGTAATGGAGTCGCCAATGACTAGGGTTTTCAATTTGTCAGAGCTAATGGTGGGAGCCTTCGGCGTCTCAGACCCCGTAACGGGAGGAGTAGAGACAAGAGAAGACTCGGCCTCAGACTCCGACTCGCTACTCAATGGGGAAAACCGGTTGAAAGTTTCTGTCGGCTGAATGAGCGACACCGGTTGAGCATTCCAACAGCATTTCCCTCCAGAAGCCATGAGAAAATTGTCCGGCTGCGGGGACAGTGCGGGGGGGATTTATACTAACGTTACTATCTGTACTTACTGGTGGCACAGATGCTGTTTCTTCCTTTCCTACACTGAAATTACCCTTGCCTAACGATTGCGTCTGAAGCTGGGCTTGCAGCAAGCAAGGCGATCATTCTCCTGTATATTATGAGTACAGCGAATGCAATTAGAAGACATCATGTTAATGTTACTACTTAGCTTCGGCTGTTGAAGGTGCTGACGAACCATGTCCAGATAAAGCGTCCGGAGTGAAAAAGTTGAATGAGGGAAAAAAGTTGTGATGGAAAAACTAAAAATATAAACGGTAATTAAAAAGAAAAAAAAACGTAAAGTTGTCAGCTAGCAAAGCAAAGCTAGCAAAGTAAAGTTAGCAACAAAACGCACAGCAACACGTCTGCGTGCAATGTAAAACTGATTTATACCTCAAATATGCACATTTTTCGAACAAAACATAGATTTATTGTGTAACATGTTATAGGACTGTCATCTGATGAAGTTGTTTCTTGGTTAGTTTGGTTGGATCTTGGTTAGTTATGTTGGTTTTGTGCATGCTACCTGTGCTGTGAAAAATGTCTGTCCTTTTTTGTATTTGGTGGGGGGCTAATATAAATATACGTGGTGTTTGCGCTGTAAAACATTTTAAAAATCGGACATGTTGGCTGGATTCACAAGATGTGTATCTTTCATTTGCTGTATTGGACTTGTTAATGTGTGAAAGTTAAATATTTCTAAAAAATATCTTTTGAATTTCGCACTCTGCCTTTTCAGTGGAATGTGGGAGGAGTTCCGCTAGTGGAACCCCGGAGCCAGACAGGTTAATCTGTGTATACGACCAATAAACTTAGATTTGATACATACAGTACATTTCTGATCTTGTCAATATCAAAAAATTTTAATCACAGTAGTACATATATTAGTGTTTGTCTACTTTACAGACATCAAAATATGTATTAGATAAACATTTACATTACATTTAAGTCATTTAGCAGACGCTCTTATCCAGAGCGACTTACAAATTGGAAAGTTCATACATATTCATCCTGGTCCCCCCGTGGGGAATGAACCCACAACCCTGGCGTTGCAAGCGCCATGCTCTACCAACACTATAAACCAGTGTACATGTCAAATCTATACGTTCATCAAACATTTAAGTGATCATCAATTGAGCGCAGTCGCATTAAGTAGTATAAAGGTAAGGTGGGGAAAACAGAACCAAAGAAAGTAGAAGTTCCCTCCTACCTTACCTGCCTACCCACTGGTTACCTATTCTTAGCACCACCTGGCACGCTAACCAAAATACTCAGGTCTTACCTAGTGTGCATACACAGTAAATACAATAAAATGCAGGCCTCTTGCCTAAACACTCCCAAGGTGCCTTCCCCTTCCCCCCTAGGAACAAATGAAACAATATAATTCAAACTTAGTGAACAATTTAAATTATCCAAAAACACTAGGTACTATTGTATACACATACCTCTACAGGAGCGGCTACAAAACACTTTCAACAAATTTACCAGACCAACAACCAACACAGCACATACAAAGAAGCTCTCTCCTAACACAGGAACACTGGCTATTCAAGCTGCAGAAGGAGTCGGTAATTGCAGACAGCTGTATCCCCTGACGAGAGGGCGGGTTCAGCGCTTCAATTAGTGCTGGGCCGACCAATCAGCTGCTTTGGAATCTAGGCAGCCATTTCCTGAAACACACACACACACACACATATACACAAACCCACAACAACACAGAAACTGGGGAACGTAACACATTATGAAAGTCCGCTACTTCATATGAACATGTATTGCAATGTGGAACATGTATTTCTAGTTGAGTTTGGTGAAACATTTTGTGTGTTTTACTTAGTCAATTGAAAATGCCCTTTTCATGATCTGTTTTAAATTTTGTACTAAAAGTTGAAAATGTACCACATGCTTGTGAAAGTTGTACCGAAACGAAAAAACAAACTATGACCTTATTTTTCTCACTCCTGTAATTCAAAGTGGGAGAGACAGGCTGGTTACACTGTATACTTGTATTACAGACTTACTACCAGACATAGGTTATGGACTGGGAAGTTGACCTCTGAACCAAGACCAGACTGGGTCTATGTGGATATATTCGATAACAACGATGAACTTTCATGTCAAATACAGTTTGACATCTGAGAGCAGAAATTAGATTAGTAACAGTAACTAACATCTCGGTGATTATACAATAGTTCCCGTCACACACACACACACACACACACACACACACACACACACACACACACACACACACACACACACACACACACACACACACACACACACACACACACACACACACACACACACACACACACACTGTGAATTCCTTGGCTGCTTCCACAACGCCTTCTTTCAGAAGAGGGATATGGTTTCCTTTTAATAGTTGAACATGTATGTTTTGATTGAATCGTTTAATTATGAATTGTGGCATTGAAATCTAAGACTGTGGATTATGATATTAAAAGCAGGCCAAAACAATCCAGTTGGATGTTTCATACTTAAGTTCCACCAGTGTTTTTTGTTCAATTGACAGTGAGACAGCCATTGAGTTCTTTCCGTTGCGGCTCTCAAGTTTGGATAGTGTTTTTTTTGCTGGCTTCCTAAATGCTGATGCATGGAAAAAGAATAAGTGAAATCGTATATCACATAATCAGTCATATAGTCCTTATTTCTGTATGAACTCATTCTATTCACAAACATCTAAACTAAAGCAGTGTGGTGACAATTTAGTTTTTCCCCCTAACACTTTAAACCCATTACCTGGCTGTTCTCTCTTGTCCACCCAGGCTGTTCTCTTCTCCTCTACCCAGGCTGTTCTCTCTTGTCCACCCAGGCTGTTCTCTCTTGTCCACCCAGGCTGTTCTCTTCTCCTCTACCCAGGCTGTTCTCTCCTGTCCACCCAGGCTGTTCTCTCCTGTCCACCCAGGCTGTTCTCTTCTCCTCTACCCAGGCTGTTCTCTCTTGTCCACCCAGGCTGTTCTCTTCTCCTCTACCCAGGCTGTTCTCACCCAGGCTGTTCTCTTCTCCTCTACCCAGGCTGTTCTCTCTTGTCCACCCAGGCTGTTCTCTTCTCCTCTACCCAGGCTGTTCTCTTCTCCTCCACCCAGGCTGTTCTCTTCTCCTCTACCCAGGCTGTTCTCTCTTGTCCACCCAGGCTGTTCTCTTCTCCTCTACCCAGGCTGTTCTCTCTTGTCCACCCAGGCTGTTCTCTTCTCCTCTACCCAGGCTGTTCTCTCTTGTCCACCCAGGCTGTTCTCTTCTCCTCTACCCAGGCTGTTCTCTTCTCCTCTACCCAGGCTGTTCTCTTCTCCTCTACCCAGGCTGTTCTCTCTTGTCCACCCAGGCTGTTCTCTTCTCCTCTACCCAGGCTGTTCTCTCTTGTCCACCCAGGCTGTTCTCTTCTTGTCCACCCAGGCTGTTCTCTTCTCCTCTACCCAGGCTGTTCTCTTCTCTTCTACCCAGGCTGTTCTCTTCTCCTCTACCCAGGCTGTTCTCTTCTCCTCTACCCAGGCTGTTCTCTTCTCCTCCACCCAGGCTGTTCTCTCTTCTCCTCTACCCAGGCTGTTCTCTTCTCCTCCACCCAGGCTGTTCTCTCTTGTCAACCCAGGCTGTTCTCTTCTCCTCCACCCAGGCTGTTCTCTCTTGTCCACCCAGGCTGTTCTCTCTTGTCCACCCAGGCTGTTCTCTTCTCCTCTACCCAGGCTGTTCTCTCTTGTCCACCCAGGCTGTTCACTCCTCCTCCACCCAAGCTGTTCTCTCCTGTCCATCCAGTCTGTTCACTCCTCCTCCACCCAGGCTGTTCACTCCTCCTCCACCCAGGCTGTTCTCTCCTTCTCTATGCAAGCTGTTCTCTCCTTCCTCTATCCGGGTTGTTTCCAGACTAACCACTAGAGGGGGGCAGTAGACACAGTCTGATCTTTGGCCTCTCGTTGACCCTGAGTTGACACCAATTACTCTACCTTAGCTTCTCCCCTCTCTCCTTCATCTGCACTGGCCCAGGACTGATATTATGGCTCGATACTCTGCTGTAGCATCCTCCCCTAATCTGCACTGGCCTGGGACTGTTAACATTCTGCTGAATCTACTTAATAAAACTTAAGGCAACAAATGTACACACAATATTGAGTAGATTGAGTAGTCCTATGTTTTTAAGTAAAACAAAAAGAATAATGTGTTTGAATTGACACAAATAAAGTATGTACAGGGAATTAATAATAGCCATAAAAATGTGTTGGATTTACTGATAATATGATTAAATATGATTAAATGTGATGTAACACATATTTGGTAAACCCAAAATTCGATGTGTTTCACTAACATTTAATGTTTACCATTGTTTAATCTATTTGGGTGGTGTCATCAATGTACGTCAATTTGCCTGACGGTTGATATCTGTTTATCATGATCCATTACATCTCTTAGCACAACAAGCTGCTTACTACTAATATAGAAATATAGTTTCTTTATTCAAATAATCATAGTCCAAAAATGTTGAATTACCCACAATCCTCTAAAAGTGGAGCCACATGGCAACTTGTTGCAATAACTTTATTAAGTAGAGAGAAATATTTTACAAGTTTAGTAAATTAAATCACTTAAATCACTTAAAACAGAAAATGGTCTGGGTAAAATGAAATCAACAAATCATTGAAAGGACTTGTATTATTTTTTACAATTTCATTTCACCCCAGAATCATTTTTTACAGTGCTTCCTGTCATTACCTGTCTCATCTCCTTCATCTACACTGATCTGAAAACACAGAAGAGTTGCAAGATATTGTATAGTCAGAAGACCCCTCCCCCCATGCCTAGTAACCTGCAATCTTGGGATGAGTGTCAGTAGTTAATTGTGCTGTCCTCTCTTTGTCCCCTTTTCCTTTATTCACACTAAAAAACACAAGCTTGGTGAACGCAGCAAAGAGAAAGCCGTACAGTGTAAGGACTAGGGTGATTAGACAGCCAGCAGTGAACACCTTGCATGTCAAGCCAGTTTACCCTCCCTGCTCCTATCATGAGGTTGGAAAGCTGTTAGTGGACGATTGTGGAGAAAGGGATCTTGGTACATGGCCTTAGGATAAACACAAACGCGCGAACACACACAAACACACAAATACACACACACACACACACACACACTTCGTAGAGAGATGGATATGGATCCAATAGCCTAAGGACAGCCAGGGCCATCTGGTCAGCTTGGTCCTTCTTCCTCTATTTGGACAGGACTGGACAGGACAGAACAATACAGGACAGGACAGTGGCATAGACTGACATAGACTGACATAGACTGACATAGACTGACCAGGTTAATCCAGGTGTAAATTATAATCCCTTATTGAGGTCACCAGTTAAATCCATCTTAATCAGTGTAGATGAAGGGGAGGAGACAGGTTAATACAGATTTTTAAGCCTTGAGACAATTGAGACATGGATTGTGTATGTGTGCCATTCAGAGGGGGAATGGGCAAGACAAAAGATTTAAGTGCCTTTGAACGGGGTATGGTAGTAGGTTCCCTGGAGGGCAGGCAGTGGGCCCCCAGTGATGCGTTGGGCTGACCGCACAACACCCTCTGGAGAGCCCTGCGGTTCTGGACGGTGCATTTGCCGTACCAGGAAGTTATACAGCCCGACAGGATGCTCTCAATGGTGCATCTGTAAAAGTTTGTGAGAGACTTAGGGGCCAAATGTATTTAGCCTCCTGAGATTGAAAAGGTGCTATTGGGCCTTTTTACCACACTGTCTGTTTGAATGGACCATTTCAGGTTGTCAGTGATGTGAATACAGAGGAACTTGAAGCTTTCTATCATCTCCACTGCAGCCCTGTCGATGTGGATGGGGGCGTGCTCCCTCTGCTATCTCCTGAAGTCCACCATCAGCTCCTTCGTTTCGCTGATGTTGAGGGAGAGGTTATTTTCCTGGCACCACTTCTCCAGGGCCCTCACTTCCTCCCTATAAGCTGTCTCGATGTTGTTGTTAATCAGGTCTACCACTGTTGTGTCGTCTGCAAACTTGATGATTGAGTTGGAGACGTGCGTGGCCAAGCAGTCATGGGTGAACAGGGAGTACAGGAGGGGGCTGAGCACAAACCCTTGTAGGGCCCGTTTTGAGGATCAGCGTATGGGAGGTGTTGTTGCCTATCTTCACCGCCTGGGCTCGGCCCGTCAAGAAGTCCAGGACCCAGTTGCGGAGGGCGGACCCGGTACCCCACGTTTAGTGATGAGCTTGGAGGGCACTATGGTGTTGAAGGTTGAGCTGTAGTCGATGAACAGCATTCTTACATAGGTATTTTCTCTTGTCTAGATGAGATACAGCAGTGTGCAGTGCGATGGCAATTGCAGCATTCATGGATCTGCTGAGGCTGTATGTAGATTCTAGTGGGTCTAGGGTGTCGGGTAAGGTGGAGGTGATATGCTCCTTAACTAGCCTCTTAAAGCACTTCATGATGGCAGAAGTGAGTGCTATAGTCATTTAGTTCAGTTACTTTTGCTTTCTTGGGTAGAGGAACAATGGTGGACATCTTGAAGCAAGTGGGGACAACAGACGGGGATAGGGAGGGATTGCATATATCCGTAAACACTCCAACCAGCTGGTCTACACATGCTCTGAATATGTGGCTAGGGATGCTGTCTGGGCCGCCAGCCTTGCGAGGTTTAGCCCACTTAAATTACTCACTCAAGTTGGCCACGGAGAACGAGAGATTGCGGCCCCCGTGACTGGTGATGGCACGCGTCTTTGGCACTGTGTTTTCCACGAAGCGGGTGAAGAAGGTGTTTAGCTTGTCCGGGAACAAGGCGTCGATGTCCTGGCTAGTTTTCCCTTTATAATTCGTGATTGTCTGAGTCCATGCCACATGGGTCTCGTGTCTGAGCCGTTGAATTGCGACTTCACTTTGTCTTATGGAGGGCATAGCTGGACTGTTTGTAATCGTCCATGTTCCCAGTCACCTTGCCGTGGTTATATGCGGTGGTTAGCACTTTCAGTTTTGCGCGAATGCTGCCAACTATCCATGCTTTTTCCTTTGGATTAGTTCTAATCATTACAGTGGGAACAACATACTTCCTGATGAACTCAGTCACCAAGTCAGTCTATACGTCAATGTTATTCTCAGAGGCAACACGGACCATATCCCAGTCCGCGTGATCAAAACATTCTTGAAGCATAAATTCCAATTGGTCAGACCAAGTTTGAACAGTCCTTACCATGGGTACTTCCTGTTTAAGTTTATGCCTACAGGAAGAGAGGATCAGAATGGAGGCATGATCTGATTTGCCCTAAGGGAAGGTGGGGAGGGCCTTGTTGCCAGCATGGGAAGGGGATTAGGAATGGTCAAGAATTCTTGAGAAGCGAGTCGTACAGGAGATGTGTTGAATAAACTTCGGGAGTGTTTTTCTCAAATTTGCTTTGTTAAAATCCCCAGCTACAATAAATGTGTCCTCGGGATATGTGGTTTCCAGTTTATGGTTTCGGGATATGTGGTTTTCCAGTGTCGGCCGTGACAATGACCGAAGAGAATTCTCTCTGGAGGTAATGCGGACGTCATTTGATAGTGAGGTATTCCAGATCAGGAGAACAAAACTATTTAAGTTCCTGTACGTTACCACAATCAAACAATGAATAGTTAATCATGAAAAATACACCTCCGCCTTTCTTTTTCCCAGAGTTCTGTGCGCACGATGTACGGATAACCTCGGTGGCTGTATGGACGGGGACAGTATATCCGGAGAGCCATAATTCTGTGAAACAGAGTATGTTACAGTCCCTGATGTCTCTCTGGAAGGTCCTCGCCTGGGTCTCGTATACTTTATTTTCCAGGGACTGAATATTACAGAGTAATAAACTTGAAAGCGGTGGATGGTATGCATGCCTTCTGAGACAGACTAAAAGCCCACTCCATATTCTTCTTCTCCGTCGGCGTCGTCTTGGAGCAGCCACTGGGATGAGTGGAAATGCCTCGGGTGGTACGAACAAAGGATCCAATTCAGCAAAGTCACATCTCTGGTGAAAATGCTGGTAAGTGACCGCTGATCTAATATCCAAAAGTTGTTTTCGGCTGTAGGTAATAATGCAAGAAACATTCAAAGAAAATAATGAAGAAATAAAAAATGAAATAAAAAAAATACTGCAAAGTTGCCCAGGAGCTAGGAATAGGACGACCATGTCTGTCAGCACCATGTTGTAAGTGTGTGATATAATATATCATGATGCACTTAACCTTTCTCACACATTATACTGCACCGTGGCATTATGCTCTCACAGTAAGCTGCAGCAAGGAAATGATTCTATGTTCCTTGATCAGTAGCTGTCAGCCATGATTCTAGTCATCTCCTGCTTTACAAAATATATGTGCAGTGATTGGTGCTGGTATCCTCTGCACTTTCAGTCAAATAAGCCCCCTCCTCCCTCGGTAGATCATCTGATGGAATAACTCAATGTCTTAATCTTGGTTGGGACTTGGCTGTGTGAGAGAGAGTCCGAGCCAAGCTGCACATCAGAAGGAGAAGGAAAGGACATTTTGGAAAAGTTTTTTCTCCTTTTTTTTTCTCTCCCTGACAGGGTGATTTTTCTTGCCTCAGTAGGCCAGTGGGTGTTGCTGGTATAATGATACTATTACACACTACTACATTACAAAACACTTCATCATGGGATCCTATTCAACTTCTCCAGGTTCTAAGAGTCTCTCTCTTACTCTCTACCTCTCTCTTTCTCTCTCTCTCTCTCTCTCTCTCTCTTATGTAAGACTCCATATATTTTATTATCAACTCAAGATACAGTATGCTATATCCAAATGTTAAGCAGTTTGACACCCAATGCAAACCTAGCTATATAAATGTAATCTATTCTAACCATATTGTCCTCAGAGTATCATCCGCTAACCTCAGAGATGAAGTACCTGTAAGCCTCACCCTGAGGAAGGACCTGTTAGCCTCACCTTGATGTAGGACCTCTTAGTCTCACCTTAATGTGGGACCTGTTAGCCTCACCCTAATGTAGGACCTGTTAGCCTCACCATGAGGAAGGACCTGTTAGCCTCACCTTGATGTAGGACCTGTTAGCCTCACCTTAATGTGGGACCTGTTAGCCTCACCTTGATGTGGGACCTGTTAGCCTCACCTTGATGAAGGACCTGTTAGCCTCACGTTAATGTGGGACTTGTTAGCCTCACCATGAGGAAGAACATGTTAGCCTCACCTTGATGAAGTAGCCTCATCATGGTGAGGCTAGCCTCAGTAGTAGTATAGAGTAGTGGTAGTAGTATAGCATAGTAGTATCGAGTAGTAGTAGTATATAGTAGTAGTATAAAGGAGCAGTCGAGAGTAGCAGCAGAGAGTAATAGTATAGAGTAGTAGTAGTATAGAGTGGTGGTAGTATAGAGTAGTAGTACAGAGTAGTAGTAGTACAGAGTAGTAGTAGTATAGAGTAGTAGTAGTATAGAGTAGTAGTAGTAGTATAGAGTAGTAGTTTAGAGTAGTAGTAGTATAGAGTCGTTGTATAGCGTAGTAGTATAGAGTAGTAGTAGTATAGAGTAGTATGATATAGTAGTAGTCGTATTGGATAGCAGTATTGTAGTATAGAGTAGCAGTAGTATAGAGTAGTAGTAGTATAGAGTAGTAGTAGTATAGAGTCGTTGTATAGCGTATTAGTATAGAGTAGTAGTAGTATAGAGTAGTAGTAGTATAGAGTAGTAGTATAGAGTAGTACTAGTATAGAGTAGTAGTATAGAGTAGTAGCATAGAGTAGTAGTGCATGTTAGTGGTATATAGTATTAGTATAGCGTAGTAGTATAGAATAGTAGTCGTATCAACTAGTAGTACTATAAGGTAGTAGTATAGAGTAGTAGTATACAGTAGTGGTACTATAGTTTAGTAGTAGTAGTAGTAGTACTAGTATAGAGTAGTAGTATGGAGTGGTGGTATGGAGTAGTAGTTTGGAGTAGTATTAGTATAGAGTAGTAGTTGTATAGCGTAGTGGTATAGAGTAGTAGTTATATAGCGTAATATTATAGAGTTGTAGTAATATAGAATAGTTGTATAGAGTAGTAGTATAGCACATTCGTATAGAATAGTAGTTGTATAGCATAGTAGTATATAATAGTAGAAGTATAGAATATCAGTATAGAGTAGTAGTATGGAGTAGTAGTATGGCGTAGTATTATAGAATAGTAGTATAGAGTGGTAGCATAGCATAGTAATATAGAGTAGTAGTAGTAGAGAGTAGTAGTAGTATATCATAGCAGTAATAGAGTAGTAGTATATCATAGTTGTATAGAGTAGTAGTAGTATAGCGTAGTAGTATATCATAGTAGTATAGATTAGTAGTATAGAGTAGTAGTAGTATAGAATAGTAGTATTGAGTAGTAGTATGGAGTAGTTTCAAGTAGTAGTTGTAGTCTTTCTCTACTTCTTTTTATCCTCTCTGAAAATAAAGACTGATGCCACATCATTTCCTGTCTTGCAGGGCTCTCATCATTACTGGAGATAAGATGTGTGTGCGTGTTGATGTGTGTTCGTGTTACGGATTGACTGTGTGTGTGTGTTGATGTGTGTTCGTGTTACGGATTGACTGTGTGCGCGTGTCTGTCTCATCGCAATCAATACCGCTCTCTTATGGAATGTCCTCACACCAGCACTTTGTAAATCATGTATTTGGTGTCGTTTTTGGAAAACTTTGAAAAAGATTTTCTTTCATCTCTCCCCCTACCCTTCATTTATATTCCCTCAGTCTCTTTTCAAGTATCATGAATAAGTGCACTATATTAAAACTACTTGTGGACTGATTGCATTTTTAGCAGTGCAGTGAAACTGTGAGTCTCATGCTAGTTTTCCCAAATATTTGGTTCCTGTAACCCACATAAACCTCAATGGAAAAATTATTGTGACCAGCCAAGTAGACGAAATCTATGTTTCTGTTCAGGACACAACAATCCAAACTGAATCACTTGTATCACACCAGTGCAGTCAGTCCTGATCAACAGCTTGTGAAACCGTGTGCAATACAGACATACATACACACACACACACACACACACACACACACACACACACACACACACACACACACACACACACACACACACACACACACACACACACACACACACACACACACACACACACACACACACACACACACACACACACACACACACATGCACCCAAACAAACACAGACACACAGACAATCACAGACAGAAAGCCCTGAGATCATCCTTATGTCTCAAATGAGAAACAGCCTTGAAACCAGGCCAAACCACCAGAACACAAACCAGGAATAATGTTTAATGTCTCTATCAGTTGTCACAACATATCATGATCATATAAACTCAGTCTGAAACAAGGCATGAAATCAAATCATACTCTGGCTAGAGACCGTCCAAGTTTCGCTTAGTTCATTGAAATAAATTGACTTGAATTGTAAAAAAAAAAAGCCTGTCAGACCTTGGCAATATTTATTGCTTTTACTAGTGGTCATGGGTACAGTCAATAATGGCCACCGGTCAACACATCACTGAACATTGACTTGAATGGAAATCCCGTTTCAATGTCTATGGTTAGTTTGTTGTATCCCCTTTGAGGTGACTGTCCTCGTATCTCATTAATCAGTCGACAAGCAACAGCAGCAACAGCCCAGCAGGCGAAGCTAGTTGACAGGATGCCATTACAATCAGTTCACAAGCAGTTTATCTGGTTGTTGTACTCACATCAATGTAACTTGGCCGCTGGGCAGCTAGCTCAGAGCCACACAGAGTGCACCTCAGACAGATTTCAGCTCATTAATTATACAGAAACAGTCTGAAAGGACATTTATTTTGGGAAGATTCCCTGTTGGGACAATTCCCTGTTGTTCCTAACTAACATCTTTATTCTTGACGGTTGAGAAGACACAGTAGCATGCTGTTACAGTAGGTACCAGAAACCATGGCAACAACACATACAGTACATACTGGGATGTGAGTTCCACTAGCTCAGCGTAAAGCTATGCAAGTCACTGAGGCTCTACGCATGTGTACGCTGTAGAGACTTCTAGGCAATACAAGAGATCTGCCCAATCCTTTCTGTGGTATTTGGATAGTCCTTCTGTAGAGGCTCTACAGACTATCAGTAACTTATCAACTATCTACACTATATCTACAAAGGTATGTGGACACCCCTTCAAATTAGTGGATTCAGATATTTCAGCCACACCCGTTGCTGACAGGTGTATAAAATCAAGCACACAGCCATGCAATCTCCATAGACAAACATTGGCAGTATAATGGCCTTACTAAAGAACTTAGTGACTTTCAACGTGGCACCGTCATAGAATGCCACCTTTTCAACATGTCAGTTTGTCAAATTTCTGCCCTGTTAGAGCTGCCCCGGTCAACTGTAATTACTGTTGTTGTGATGTGGAAACGTCTAGGAGCAACAACGGCTCAGCCACGAAGTGGTAGGCCATACAAGTTCACAGAACTTGACCGCCGAGTGCTGAAGCACGGTTCATACGGAAATGGTTTGTCGAGGTCGGTTTGGAAGAACTCGACTGGCCTGCGCAGAGCCCTGACCTAAAAGCAATCGAACACCTTTGGGATGAATTGGAACACTGACTGCAAGACAGGCTTAATCGCCCAACATCAGTGCCCGACCTCACTAATGCTCTTGTGGCTGAATGGAAACAAGTCCCCGCAGCAATGTTCCAACATCTAGTGGAAAGCCTTCCCAGAAGAGTGGGGACCAACTCCATATTAATGCCCATGATATTGGAATTAGATTTTCGATGAGCAGGTGTCCACATACTTTTGGTCATGTAGTGTATCTACTAACCCTAAGCTTAGCTCTAACCATAACTTTAACCCTTATCCTAACCCTAAACTTAACCCTTAACCTAACCATAACCATAGCCATAATCATAACCTTTACCCTAACTCTAACCTTAGCAAGCAGTTGCTTATCAACAGAGTTTGTTGATAGTAGGTCCATCTGTAGAGTATGTACAGATGGACAATCCAGACTACCCCAATAAAGTGTGTATAGATTGGGAAATACATACTGCCTAACAGGCTTTTAGAATCAAAAGAATATATATAATATGGTAATTTAGCAGACACTTGAATCCACTTTCATGACATAGAGTTTATAGTTAACACATAATGTATATTCAGTAGTGTATATGTGGTGCTCTGAGGGAATCAAACCCCCAACTCTGAGTCATCAAAACTAGATGGTGACATCCTAAATGGCCTACCATTTGAACTCCATGAGTCCTGTTGAAAA
Organism: Salvelinus alpinus; assembly: GCF_045679555.1. Classification (NCBI taxonomy): domain Eukaryota; kingdom Metazoa; phylum Chordata; class Actinopteri; order Salmoniformes; family Salmonidae; genus Salvelinus; species Salvelinus alpinus. Next base: position 89,771,909 of record NC_092088.1, on the reverse strand, counting down.
GCAGTTGACATAGGGTATCGTTTGGGATATAGTCAGAGAAATGAGCCAGCAGAGAAAAATACTCATAATCTTCTGGCTATAGACAGATGGGAGAAACCCTTTAGGGAAACGTCAGTTTCTGGGCATTTCACACAGAAAAATAGATTTTTATAGCAACAATGTGAGACATTCTGGGACTTTTATAATGCTTTATATGCACAGTAATTTGGATATTTACTGTGAGAAGACAGTAGGATATGTGTGTGTTTTTTCTTTATGACAGCAAATGTGTATATTTATATACATTTTCTAATTTTAAATTGAACAATTCTGCAATTGTGTGATCTGTGATTACATCTCACCTCTCCATTTCTATCTATCTATCTATCTATCTATCTATCTATCTATCTATCTATCTATCTATCTATCTATCTATCTATCTATCTATCTATCTATCTATCTATCTATCTATCTATCTATCTATCTATCTATCTATCTATCTATCTATCTATCTATCTATCTATTCAATTCAATTCAATTCAAGGGGCTTTATTGGCATGGGAAACATGTGTTAACATTGCCAAAGCAAGTGAGGTAGATATTATACAAAAGTGAAATAAACAATACAAATTAACAGTAAACATTACACATACAGAAGTTTCAAAACAATAAAGACATTACAAATTTTATATTATATATATACAGTGTTGTAACAATGTACAAATGGTTAAAGCACACAAGTTAAAATAAATAAGCATAAATATGGGTTGTATTTACAATGGTGTTTGTTCTTCACTGGTTGCCCTTTTCTTGTGGCAGCAGGTCACAAATCTTGCTGCTGTGATGGCACACTGTGGAATTTCTCCCAGTAGATATGGGAGTTTATCAAAATTGGATTTGTTTTCAAATTCTTTGTGGATCTGTGTAATCTGAGGGAAATATGTCTCTCTAATATGGTCATACATTGGGCAGGAGGTTAGGAAGTGCAGCTCAGTTTCCACCTCATTTTGTGGGCAGTGTGCACATAGCCTGTCTTCTCTTGAGAGCCATGTCTGCCTACGGCGGCCTTTCTCAATAGCAAGGCTATGCTCACTGAGTCTGTACATAGTCAAAGCTTTCCTTAAGTTTGGGTCAGTCACAGTGGTCAGGTATTCTGCCACTGTGTACTCTCTGTTTAGGGCCAAATAGCATTCTAGTTTGCTCTGTTTTTTTGTTAATTCTTTCCAATGTGTCAAGTAATTATCTTTTTGTTTTCTCATGATTTGGTTGGGTCTAATTGTGCTGTTGTCCTGGGGCTCTGTGGGGTGTGTTTGTGTTTGTGAACAGAGCCCTAGGACCAGCTTGCTTAGGGGACTCTTCTCCAGGTTCATCTCTCTGTAGGTGATGGCTTTGTTATGGAAGGTTTGGGAATCGCTTCCTTTTAGGTGGTTGTAGAATTTAACGGCTCTTTTCTGGATTTTGATAATTAGTGGGTATCGGCCTAATTCTGCTCTGCATGCATTATTTGGTGTTCTACGTTGTACACGGAGGATATTTTTGCAGAATTCTGCATGCAGAGTCTCAATTTGGTGTTTGTCCCATTTTGTGAAATCTTGGTTGGTGAGCGGACCCCAGACCTCACAACCATAAAGGGCAATGGGCTCTATGACTGATTCAAGTATTTTTAGCCAGATCCTAATTGGTATGTTGAAATTTATGTTCCTTTTGATGGCATAGAAGGCCCTTCTTGCCTTGTCTCTCAGATCGTTCACAGCTTTGTGGAAGTTACCTGTGGTGCTGATGTTTAGGCCGAGGTATGTATAGTTTTTTGTGTGCTCTAGGGCAATGGTGTCTAGATGGAATTTGTGGTCCTGGTGACTGGACCTTTTTTGGAACACCATTATTTTGGTCTTACTGAGATTTACTGTCAGGGCCCAGGTCTGACAGAATCTGTGCAGAAGATCTAGGTGCTGCTGTAGGCCCTCCTTGGTTGGTGACAGAAGCACCAGATCATCAGCAAACAGTAGACATTTGACTTCGGATTCTAGTAGGGTGAGACCGGGTGCTGCAGACTGTTCTAGTGCCCGCGCCAATTCGTTGATATATATGTTGAAGAGGGTGGGGCTTAAGCTGCATCCCTGTCTCACCCCACGACCCTGTGTGAAGAAATGTGTGTGTTTTTTGCCAATTTTAACCGCACACTTGTTGTTTGTGTACATGGATTTTATAATGTCGTATGTTTTACCCCCAACACCACTTTCCATCAATTTGTATAGCAGACCCTCATGCCAAATTGAGTCGAAGGCTTTTTTGAAATCAACAAAGCATGAGAAGACTTTGCCTTTGTTTTGGTTTGTTTGGTTGTCAATTAGGGTGTGTAGGGTGAATACATGGTCTGTTGTACGGTAATTTGGTAAAAAGCCAATTTGACATTTGCTCAGTACATTGTTTTCATTGAGGAAATGTACGAGTCTGCTGTTAATGATAATGCAGAGGATTTTCCCAGGGAGCCCGCTGTTGGCTGGGCTCCCTGCCTGTGCCATCAAACCCCTACAACTCATCCAGAACGCCGCAGCCCGTCTGGTGTTCAACCTTCCCAAGTTCTCTCACGTCACCCCGCTCCTCCGCTCTCTCCACTGGCTTCCAGTTGAAGCTCGCATCCGCTACAAGACCATGGTGCTTGCCTACGGAGCTGTGAGGGGAACGGCACCTCAGTACCTTCAGGCTCTGATCAGGCCCTACACCCAAACAAGGGCACTGCGTTCATCCACCTCTGGCCTGCTCGCCTCCCTACCACTGAGGAAGTACAGTTCCCGCTCAGCCCAGTCAAAACTGTTCGCTGCCCTGGCACCCCAATGGTGGAACAAACTCCCTCACGACGCCAGGACAGCGGAGTCAATCACCACCTTCCGGAGACACCTGAAACCCCACCTCTTCAAGGAATACCTAGGATAAAGCAATCCTTCTGCCCCCCCCCCCCCCCCCCCTTAAAAGATTTAGATGCACTATTGTAAAGTGGCTGTTCCACTGGATGTCATTAGGTGAATGCACCAATTTGTAAGTCGCTCTGGATAAGAGCGTCTGCTAAATGACTTAAATGTAAATGTAAATGTTACTGTTGACGCATATTCCACGGTAGTTATTGGGGTCAAATTTGTCTCCACTTTTGTGGATTGGGGTGATCAGTCCTTGGTTCCAAATATTGGGGAAGATGCCAGAGCTAAGGACGATGTTAAAGAGTTTTAGTATAGCCATCTATCTATCTATCTATCTATCTATCTATCTATCTATCTATCTATCTATCTATCTATCTATCTATCTATCTATCTATCTATCTATCTATCTATCTATCTATCTATCTATCTATCTATCTATCTATCTATCTATCTATCTATCTATCTATTCAATTCAATTTCAATTCAATTCAAGGGGCTTTATTGGCATGGGAAACATGTGTTAACATTGCCAAAGCAAGTGAGGTAGGTAATATACAAAAGTCAAATAAACAATAAAAATGAACAGTAAACATTACACATACAGAAGTTTCAAAACAATAAAGACATTACAAATGTCATATTATATATATGCAGTGTTGTAACAATGTACAAATGGTTAAAGCACACAAGTTAAAATAAATAAACATAAATATGGGTTGTATTTACAGTGGTGTTTGTTCTTCACTGGTTGCCCTTTTCTTGTGGCAACAGGTCACAAATCTTGCTGCTGTGATGGCACACTGTGGAATTTCACCCAGTAGATATGGGAGTTTATCAAAATTGGATTTGTTTTCGAATTCTTTGTGGATCTGTGTAATCTGAGGGAAATATGTCTCTCTAATATGGTCATACATTGGGCAGGAGGTTAGGAAGTGCAGCTCAGTTTCCACCTCATTTTGTGGGCAGTGTGCACATAGCCTGTCTTCTCTTGAGAGCCATGTCTGCCTACGGCGGCCTTTCTCAATAGCAAGGCTATGCTCACTGAGTCTGTACATAGTCAAAGCTTTCCTTAAGTTTGGGTCAGTCACAGTGGTCAGGTATTCTGCCACTGTGTACTCTCTGTTTAGGGCCAAATAGCATTCTAGTTTGCTCTGTTTTTTTGTTAATTCTTTCCAATGTGTCAAGTAATTATCTTTTTGTTTTCTCATGATTTGGTTGGGTCTAATTGTGCTGTTGTCCTGGGGCTCTGTGGGGTGTGTTTGTGTTTGTGAACAGAGCCCTAGGACCAGCTTGCTTAGGGGACTCTTCTCCAGGTTCATCTCTCTGTAGGTGATGGCTTTGTTATGGAAGGTTTGGGAATCGCTTCCTTTTAGGTGGTTGTAGAATTTAACGGCTCTTTTCTGGATTTTGATAATTAGTGGGTATCGGCCTAATTCTGCTATCTATCTATCTATCTATCTATCTATCTATCTATCTATCTATCTATCTATCTATCTATCTATCTATCTATCTATCTATCTATCTATCTATCTATCTATCTATCTATCTATCTATCTATCTATCTATCTATCTATCTATCTATCTATCTATCTTTCTATCTATCTATCTATCTATCTATCTATCTATCTATCTATCTATCTATCTATCTATCTATCTATCTATCTATCTATCTATCTATCTATCTATCTATCTATCTATCTATCTATCTATCTATCTATCTATCTATCTATCTATCTATCTAGGCTGGTACACTGTTCTGTAAGAGGGACATTTCTCTCTCTTGGCTGGTACACTGGGCTGTAAGAGGGACATTTCTCTCTCTTGGCTGGTACACTGTTCTGTAAGAGGGACATTTCTCTCTCTTGGCTGGTACACTGTTCTGTAAGAGGGACATTTCTCTCTCTTGGCTGGTACACTGGGCTGTAAGAGGGACATTTCTCTCTCTTGGCTGGTACACTGTTCTGTAAGAGGGACATTTCTCTCTCTTGGCTGGTACACTGGGCTGTAAGAGGGACATTTCTCTCTCTTGGCTGGTACACTGTTCTGTAAGAGGGACATTTCTCTCTCTTGGCTGGTACACTGTTCTGTAAGAGGGACATTTCTCTCTCTTGGCTGGTACACTGTTCTGTAAGAGGGACATTTCTCTCTCTTGGCTGGTACACTGGGCTGTAAGAGGGACATTTCTCTCTCTTGGCAGGTACACTGGGCTGTAAGAGGGACATCTGCTTTTGATGGAGCTCATCCTTTCGTCGTGATGGGAGATGTGGTCTGTCGATGAAATTCAATTGCAGACACACACACACACATGCACTCTCTCTCTCTCACACACACACACAATATGCTCTCTACTCTTTTCTATTTTTTCCAATGACTTGCTACTGGCATTGAACAAAGCATGTGTGTCCATGTATGCTGATGATTCAACCATATACGCATCAGTAATCACAGCTACTGAAGTTACTGAAACCCTTCACAATGAGTTGCAGTTAGTTTTGGAATGGGTGGCCAGGAATAAACTGGTCCTGAACATCTCTAGAACTAAGAGCAATGTATTTTATACAAATAATTCCCTATGCTCTAGACTTCAGCTGAATCTGTAATGAATGATGTGGCTGTTGAGGAGGCTAAATTACTTGGTGTAACCTTAGATTGTAAACTGTCATGGTCAAACATATACATTCAATGGTTGTAAAGATGGGGAGAGGTCTGTCCGTAATAAAAATATGCTCTGCTTTTTTGACACCACACTCCACAAAGCAAGTCCTGCAGGCTCTTGTGATCGAGTGCTGCAAGGAAAGACCTAGTTAAGCTGCAGCTGGCCCCAGACAGAGCGTCACGTCTTGCTTTTCATTGTCATCAGAAGGCTAATATAAATACTATGCATGACCAGTTTATCTTAGCTAAGAGTTGAGGAGAGACTAACTACATCACTTCTTCCAAAATGTTTGCATAACTTACACACAGCTCTGACACACACACTTTGTCACGGCAGCTTCCCCTCTCTGGCGCACGAGGGCGCCAGGCTGCTCATCATTACACACACCTGTCACCATTGTTACTTGCACCAGTGCTTCATCGGACTCACCTGGACTCCATCACGTCATTGATTGCCTCCCCTATATTCGTCACTTTCTCAGTTTCATTCCCGTGTCAGCATTGGTGTTGTCAAATTTACAAAAAAAGGATCCAAACATTTCAGAGGTCCCTGTACGCATGGCACTCAAGGGTAAAGAAAGCACCTAATTTTCCAAACAACTAGGCTGCCCACAACAGCTGAAACAGAGCAGTACCTAGCCAATTGCTTTGCCCTAGTTTTTGTCAGACCCTCAATCTGAAGGCCACACACTGCAAGCCTGTGTACGTGGCTGAGACTGCCAAATATCAGAGCCACCAGCTTGCACCTCCACCCCAGGGTGTCCCAGCGTGCCTCTAGGGGCTGGTATTTAAGCAGCTTCTTGGCAAAGTTCTGCTCCATGTAGGCGTCCAATGATCAGCCCACTTCCAAAATGAGCACCTCCCCCTGGCCTCCCCCCACAACAACAATATCTGGTGTATTTGGTACACAGGAAAAAACATCATCATCAACATCAAACCAGCTTCCCTTTTTGTGCTGTTGGTGAGACTACCTGTCTCACCTCGCTGGTTATCAGATCAATAAGGCAGTCATGTCTAGCAATGTACAAATCCTTGTATGAACAGCAGCCAGTCACAACATGGGCAATGGACACCATCACATGTGGCTCATGTAGAATAGAACATGATACCAATGAGTGTTGTCCTGGATGTAGGATGAGATGTTACCTCATGGGTGACAGAAGCCTCCACAACATCACCGCGATCTGCCACAACTGCATCAGAGGCAGTCACTGGCTCAGTTTGCATATCAGTCGGTGTCCACCTGAGCTCCAGTCCTGTTGCACAGGTCGTTGAGGTCCGGCCAGTCTGACCGGACTCCAAAGCCCGCATTACGAGTGTTCAATTTTCCATTGGCCTTCCTCCTGAAGCCCAGGAAGTTGTTCTCTGTGTCCCTGGCCAGTGAACCTTCGTCCTCCGTTGGTCCAGAAGTAGGGAGGCTAACTCCTTAACTGTCACGTCATCAATGTTGAGCATGTTCAAAAGGTGAGTCAGCCTGGTAGCAGTGTAAATCCACTCATTATTCGGGATACCTAAACCCCTCTATCTTTGGCTCAGGAAGACAACGTTACGTGGTGTGTGTTTAAGCAGAGCCACTTTCTCACCACTTGAACAGTTGTGTTATTCATTGCACATTTGCAAGCAGATGTTGAATCTTTTCTAGGGCCACCTCTCTCACAGCTTCTAGCTTCATGCCCACGGGCAGAAGGGAACCAAGCCTGGTTGAATACTCATGGACAAGCTCCTCAACTTGTTCCCCCCACTTGCCAGCAACATTAAACCCCACATCCAGTCGGACCAGATGTTCTCAAGTCACAGACACACACACACACACACACACACACACACACACACACACACACACACACACACACACACACACACACACACACACACACACACACACACACACACACACACACACACACACACACACACACACACACACACACACACACACACACACACACACACACACACACACACACACACACACACACCAGGGGTCATATAGTAGTTGATTTGGGAAAAGTGTGTAATTGTTCTGTCCTGCACTGGAGACCTAGCTGCCCTCCATGCAGCCGATTTCTTATAGAATAGCTCTGTAAAAAAAATACATCTGATTTTGTTATATCTTTGTATTATTTATATCTGAGGATTTGTATGGAAGCAGATAGAAGTTTGCAGCCGATTTCTTATAGAATAGCTCTGTAAAAAAAATACATCTGATTTTGTTATATCTTTGTATTATTTATACCTGAGGATTTGTATGGAAGCAGATAGAAGTTTAAGGTCTGTTTTCCCTGACCTAGAATACATCTACTGCTAGAGTTAAAAGCATGCTGAATGCCGAATCTCTAAAAGTGTTTTGTAGTCCAGGAATAGTCGTTGTGTCTGGGAAACCAGCCCTACGGGTTTATCTGAAAAGCGGAGGTTCCTTAGATCCTCTTATCGTACAGTCATTGTTATTTCTATTATTTAATGCACACTAGCAGTTCCACAGTCTGACAGTTGAACTGAGAATGTTTTCCTGGTCTACAGTAACTTTTATTTTCATCTCTGCAATTAGAATAAATCATTGCAATATGTGACATGAAAAGATTTAATAATAAAGTCTTATTCTGCAAACTGGATGCATTTACTGTATCTGTCAAGGGTATATCCTATTTTACCATAGGAAAAAAAGTCCAAGTCCAAAACCATGTTAATACTACAAAACCTTTAATTGAAACCTCCATTCCTATCTCAAAATGACTCAATTGAAATGGAATTTACCCCAACCCTGATCCATTTTGGCATACATGTTTGCATAGGCACTAGAAAAGTTTACTGCTTGCTTTGATGTCTCCCTCTCTGGGCTATAATTGCGTCTTTCGACAATGCTTCAAGAAGGCTAAGCAGGGTACAGTGCTTTCAGCTCTTTTTGACTTCTCAGGTATGATTCTTCAAACTGGATCTAGTCAGGGGATAAACTGGCTCTAGATAAACTGGCTCTAGTCAGGGGATAAACTGGCTCTAGATAAACTGGCTCTAGTCAGGGGATAAACTGGCTCTAGATAAACTGGCACTAGATAAACTGGCTCTAGTCAGGGGATAAACTGGCTCTAGATAAACTGGCACTAGATAAACTGGCTCTAGTCAGGGGATAAACTGGCTCTAGATAAACTGGCTCTAGTCAGGGGATAAACTGGCTCTAGATAAACTGGCACTAGATAAACTGGCTCTAGATAAACTGGCTCTAGTCAGGGGGTAAACTGGCTCTAGATAAACTGGCTCTAGTCAGGGGGTAAACTGGCTCTAGATAAACTGGCACTAGTCAGGGGGTAAACTGGCTCTAGATAAACTGTCTCTAGTCAGGGGATAAACTGGCTCTAGATAAACTGGCTCTAGTCAGGGGGTAAACTGGCTCTAGATAAACTGGCTCTAGTCAGGGGGTAAACTGGCTCTAGTCAGGGGATAAACTGGCTCTAGATAAACTGGCTCTAGTCAGGGGATAAACTGGCTCTAGATAAACTGGCACTAGTCAGGGGGTAAACTGGCTCTAGATAAACTGGCTCTAGTCAGGGGATAAACTGGCTCTAGATAAACTGGCTCTAGTCAGGGGATAAACTGGCTCTAGATAAACTGGCTCTAGTCAGGGGATAAACTGGCTCTAGATAAACTGGCTCTAGTCAGGGGATAAACTGGCTCTAGATAAACTGGCACTAGTCAGGGGGTAAAATGGCTCTAGTCAGGGGATAAACTGGCTCTAGATAAACTGGCTCTAGTCAGGGGGTAAACTGGCTCTAGATAAACTGGCTCTAGTCAGGGGGTAAACTGGCTCTAGTCAGGGGATAAACTGGCTCTAGATAAACTGGCTCTAGTCAGGGGATAAACTGGCTCTAGATAAACTGGCACTAGTCAGGGGATAAACTGGCTCTAGATAAACTGGCACTAGTCAGGGGATAAACTGGCTCTAGATAAACTGGCTCTAGTCAGGGGGTAAACTGGCTCTAGTCAGGGGGTAAACTGGCTCTAGTCAGGGGGTAAACTGGCTCTAGTCAGGGGGTAAACTGGCTCTAGATAAACTGGCACTAGTCAGGGGGTAAACTGGCTCTAGTCAGGGGGTAAACTGGCTCTAGTCAGGGGGTAAACTGGCTCTAGTCAGGGGGTAAACTGGCTCTAGATAAACTGGCTCTAGTCAGGGGGTAAACTGGCTCTAGTCAGGGGGTAAACTGGCTCTAGATAAACTGGCACTAGTCAGGGGATAAACTGGCTCTAGATAAACTGGCACTAGTCAGGGGATAAACTGGCTCTAGATAAACTGGCTCTAGTCAGGGGATAAACTGGCTCTAGATAAACTGGCTCTAGTCAGGGGATAAACTGGCTCTAGATAAACTGGCTCCAGTCAGGGGGTAAACTGGCTCTAGTCAGGGGGTAAACTGGCTCTAGATAAACTGGCTCTAATCAGGGGGTAAACTGGCTCTAGATAAACTGGCTCTAGTCAGGGGATAAACTGGCTCTAGATAAACTGGCTCCAGTCAGGGGATAAACTGTCTCTAGTCAGGGGATAAACTGGCTCTAGATAAACTGGCTCTAGTCAGGGGGTAAACTGGCTCTAGATAAACTGGCTCCAGTCAGGGGGTAAACTGGCTCTAGTCAGGGGGTAAACTGGCTCTAGATAAACTGGCTCTAGTCAGGGGATAAACTGGCTCTAGTCAGGGGATAAACTGGCTCTAGATAAACTGGCTCTAGTCAGGGGGTAAACTGGCTCTAGATAAACTGGCTCCAGTCAGGGGGTAAACTGGCTCTAGTCAGGGGGTAAACTGGCTCTAGATAAACTGGCTCTAGTCAGGGGATAAACTGGCTCTAGATAAACTGGCTCCAGTCAGGGGGTAAACTGGCTCTAGTCAGGGGGTAAACTGGCTCTAGATAAACTGGCTCTAGTCAGGGGGTAAACTGGCTCTAGTCAGGGGGTAAACTGGCTCTAGTCAGGGGGTAAACTGGCTCTAGATAAACTGGCTCTAGTCAGGGGGTAAACTGGCTCTAGTCAGGGGGTAAACTGGCTCTAGTCAGGGGGTAAACTGGCTCTAGTCAGGGGGTAAACTGGCTCTAGATAAACTGGCTCTAGTCAGGGGATAAACTGGCTCTAGATAAACTGGCTCTAGTCAGGGGATAAACTGGCTCTAGATAAACTGGCACTAGTCAGGGGGTAAACTGGCTCTAGATAAACTGGCTCCAGTCAGGGGGTAAACTGGCTCTAATCAGGAGATAAACTGGCTCTAATCAGGAGATAAACTGGCACTAGGAAGGATATATAGTGTTGTGTTTATTAGGATCCCTCTTCATTACTCTCCCACATAATTAACTAACATCATTAACAAGGGATTATACATGAGTGAATCATCACACACACACACACACACACGTGCTCTTTCTCTCTATCTCTCTTTCTATCCCTCCAACCCTCTCTTCATCTCTCCCTGTTTTTATTCCTTCTCCAGCTGGAGGAGATGCTCCCTGGTTCTGTTTGCTGGGTTGGCAGATTGTTTTCCCGGTGCAACCTCTTAAATCTTCCCCCTCTCATCTCTCATCCTCTCTATTGTTTTTAGGGCTGTTTGATTTGGTTCCCACGGAGCTTAGTGGTCGTAACTCTGCGCTTTGGACGGAATATGGAAGTCAGGACACTGAAACTGTCCCAGGGACACCAAACTGCTCCAGACATCCCAGGTTGCACATTACTTTGTGATGCATCAAGTGATGTCCATGCATACCGAGTAGGCTGGTAAACTAATGTGGATATTTGAACATGTATCGATGCTGTTTTGACTTACAAGCGTTATTTCTTACCCCGCTGTTCTTTTTGGACAGTTACATTCAATGCTTACCTTGACTTTACCCCCTAGTTGACTAAGATAACATTCCAATGTACATCAACCATCTGGGAAAGAGCTAGAGAAGACAGGAGAGAGGTTGATGGGGGGGGGGTTGCGTTGGTGTCTTCCATCGATGTATATCAACCGGGGCCAAACCTGCTTTGCTGCAGGTTTTGCTGCACGACCCCATCCCTTGTGGTTGAATAGACAGCAGTGGTTGGCACATCGTATGACCAAACAATCAAGAAAACTCATCCAAGTATGAGCAAATGATAGACGGTGATCAACAGTGCCAGACAAGGATGACAGTGTTCTGAAGCAAAGTTTTGGAGTAGAGTTTGGCCCTGGGTGATGTGAGACTTGGAGACTGTGGGTGATGTGAGACTTGGAGACTGTGGGTGATGTGAGACTTGGAGACTGTGGGTGATGTGAGACTTGGAGACTGTGGGTGATGTGAGACTTGGAGACTGTGGGTGATGTGAGACTTGGGGGTGTGGGTGATGTGAGACTTGGAGACTGTGGGTGATGTGAGAAGTGGAGACTGTGGGTGATGTGAGACTTGGAGACTGTGGGTGATGTGAGACTTGGAGACTGTGGGTGATGTGAGACTTGGAGACTGTGGGTGATGTGAGACTTGGAGAGTGTGGGTGATGTGAGACTTGGAGACTGTGGGTGATGTGAAAAGTGGAGACTGTGGGTGATGTGAGAAGTGGAGACTGTGGGTGATGTGAGACTTGAAGAATGTGGGTGATGTGAGACTTGGAGACTGTGGGTGATGTGAGACTTGGAGACTGTGGGTGATGTGAGACTTGGAGACTGTGGGTGATGTGAGACTTGGAGACTGTGGGTGATGTGAGACTTGGAGACTGTGGGTGATGTGAGACTTGGAGACTGTGGGTGATGTTTATTTGCTTTCAGAGAGATTCCAAGTTCATATTATTTTATTTTCTCCTTTGCAGGAATTCTCATTTCCTGTCATGTCAGAAGGGAACATGATGGGAGTGGATTTCAACGCAGTGTGTGTGTCCAATGTGTGTGTGTGTGTGTGTGTGTGTGTGTGTGTGTGTGTGTGTGTGTGTGTGTGTGTGTGTGTGTGTGTGTGTGTGTGTGTGTGTGTGTGTGTGTGTGTGTGTGTGTGTGTTTAAGTCAACAGTGAGGAGAAGGGTGTTTGTGGTGGCACAATGCCTGGCCACAAACACACACACACACACACACACACACACACACACACACACACACACACACACACACACACACACACACACACACACACACACACACACACACACACACACACACACACACACACACACACACACACACACACACAGAGAGACACACAGACACACACACACATTTGATTTCTCCAAGCTGTTAGGCCAAGAAAACCCCCTAGTCCTAGGGCACAAACGGTGCCCTATCCCCTATATGCTGCACCCCTTGGGTCCTGGTCAAAACTAGTGCAATGATTCCATAGGGAATAGGGTGCCATTTAGGACGCAGTCCCAGTCTTCAATGCTGGGTAGCCTTTCAATGAAGGGGACAGTTCAGCATTCCTGAAAGGCCTGAGCACAGATGGAAATTCCAGATAGTTCTCAGACTGCTGGCAACAGGGAACACACACACACACACGCAAATACACACACACACACAGTACAGGCAGGATGGCACTTTGACCCAGTGTCTCCATGAAGTTTATAGAGCTGGCCGTGAAGTTTAGAGTTGGCCGTGTTGTTGGCCGTGTTGTTGGCTGTGTTGTTGGCCGTGTTGTTGGCCGTGTTGCTGGCTGTGTTGTTGGCCATGTTGTTGGCTGTGTTGTTGGCCGTGTTGTTGGCCGTGTTGCTGGCCGTGTTGTTGGCCGTGTTGCTGGCTGTGTTGTTGGCAGAGTTGCTTGCCATGTTGCTGGCTGTGTTGTTGGCAGAGTTGTTGGCAGTGTTGTTGGCCGTGTTGCTGGCTGTGTTGTTGGCAGAGTTGCTGGCCATGTTGCTGGCCGTGTTGTTGGCTGTGTTGTTGGCCGTGTTGTTGGCCGTGTTGCTGGCTGTGTTGTTGGCAGAGTTGTTGGCCATGTTGCTGGCTGTGTTGTTGGCAGAGTTGTTGGCCGTGTTGCTGGCTGTGTTGTTGGCCGTGTTGTTGGCCGTGTTGCTGGCTGTGTTGTTGGCCGTGTTGCTGGCTGTGTTGTTGGCAGAGTTGCTGGCCATGTTGCTGGCTGTGTTGTTGGCAGAGTTGTTGGCCGTGTTTCTGGCTGTGTTGTTGGCCGTGTTGTTGGCCGTGTTGCTGGCTGTGTTGTTGGCAGAGTTGTTGGCCGTGTTGCTGGCTGTGTTGTTGGCCGTGTTGCTGGCTGTGTTGTTGGCAGAGTTGCTGGCCGTGTTGCTGGCTGTGTTGTTGGCAGAGTTGCTGGCCATGTTGCTGGCTGTGTTGTTGGCAGAGTTGCTGGCCGTGTTGCTGGCCGTGTTGTTGGCAGAGTTGCTGGCCGTGTTGCTGGCCGTGTTGTTGGCAGAGTTGTTGGCCGTGTTGCTGGCTGTGTTGTTGGCCATGTTGCTGGCCATGTTGCTGGACCTGTTGTTGGACGTGTTGCTGGCTATTCTTGCTCGCTGTGTTGCTGGCCGTGAAGTTGGCCGTGTTGCTGGTCGTGTTGCTGGCCATGTTGTTGGCCGTGTTGTTGGCCCTGTTCAAACATCTCCTCTCTCTCTCTCTCCAAAGTCAACCGTCTGTCAGGGATCTAATGCCATTTGAACAGAATCGTTTTACACACATCCAAAATAATAACACATTAACTCTGTCGTAGATCTGATGCCATTTGAACAGAGAGGTTTTACACACATCCAAAATAATAACACATTAACTCTGTCGGAGATCTGATGCCATTTGAACAGAGAGGTTTTACACACATCCAAAATAATAACACATTAACTCTGTCAGAGATCTGATGCCATTTGAACAGAGAGGTTTTACACACATCCAAAATAATAACACATTAACTCTGTCGGAGATCTGATGCCATTTGAACAGAGAGGTTTTACACACATCCAAAATAATAACACATTAACTCTGTCGGAGATCTGATGCCATTTGAACAGAGAGGTTTTACACACATCCAAAATAATAACACATTAACTCTGTCGGAGATCTGATGCCATTTGAACAGAGAGGTTTTACACACATCCAAAATAATAACACATTAACTCTGTCGGAGATCTGATGCCATTTGAACAGAGAGGTTTTACACTCATCTGTAAGGACCGATGCCGGAGATGAGAAGCAGGTACTGGGAGTCAACATTTAATCAGGAACTGACAGGTAACAGAACTGCGTCAGCACACGGGTAAACAAAGACAAACGACAATTAATGCTGAAGCAGGGAACAGAGCGGGGAACCAGACATATATAGGTATGGTAATGACAGAGGTGATTGAGTCCAGGTGAGTCCAATAATCGCTGATGCGTGTGATGGGGGTGAAGGCAGGTGTGCGTAATGATGGTGAAAGGAGTGCGTAATGCTGGGGAGCCTGGCACCCTTGAGCGCCAGGGGGGAAGAGCAGGAGCAGGCGTGACACACATCCAAAATAATAACACATCAAGTCTGCCAGGACTCTGATCCCATTTGAACAGGGAGGTTTTACACACATCCAAAATAATAACATATCAAGTGCTGTTGAACAAATGGAGACAGTACAGAGAAAGGGGGAATGTCCACTCCCCTAAGCTTTATAAAATATCCATTTGTGTGTGGCCTTTTTCTCTATCTAATTTACCATGTGTAGGGCCATGAGTTTTGATCCCATAATTTACCATGTGTAGGGCCACGAGTTTTGATTCCAAAATGTACCATGTGTAGGGCCACGAGTTTTTCTATCCAGAATGTTGAAGATGAGCTTTCTGTACATATCATATTTAGCTTTTTTTTGCGGGTGTAGTGAAATGCTTGTGCTTAAACTGCTACTTTTGTGGTCATAACATTATGTATAATGGCACCAATGGGCCTACTGTATAACGAGCTGCCACCTAATACATAGACGCCATACTAAATATAAAGCCAATCTAACCAAACCTAATTCCGGTACTCTTCATTAAGAGAGCCTAAAGCCAAAACAACTTCTAGCCACAGCCATCTGCAAGACGTCACAGAAAAGGGCACTGGCATTTGGGGATGGAAACCAAAACCATGCATATTTTGTAAAATGTATATTGTATACATTACGATTGAAAATGAAGCATGTTTCATGTGTGTGTGTGTGTGTGTGTGTGTGTCAATTCGTTATGATAATTTCAGATTTCCAAGCCCAGTGATAATTTTCCACTGATGTGCACATTCAGACACATTCAGAGGCCAGAATGAGATGCTTTATGAGTTCATCAGCTTGCATTACAATCCCAGTATGAAGGGGAATGCATGCATTCTACCATTGTGGTAATCAGACCTCCCCAACCTAGCAATTTACCCTGGCCATGTGCCCTCCGCTGGTGAACCAAAACCAATATCCCCTATCTTTCAGGCCTCAGTCAAACACTGACAACTATAAACAAACATCTTGGCCATACCGTGTGCCTGTGTCAATCCACACACGCACGCTCATGCACACCCTCGCACACACATGCATTTGTGCACGCACACGCACGCTAACATACACACACAAACACACACACACACACACACACATATAAACACCCATGTCAAGTGCCCATGTCAATCTCCTTTTCAAGAGCTGGACTTGTATTTCCTGCTAACTCTACACCAGAGCAGGGACTACCAGACCCAAACACATACTGATTTGTGGTCAACGCTGTCTTGTCTGACTGAGAGTGGGCTGTGCCAGCCATGGGCCAAACCTTATGCATGTTAATCAATTTGAACACAAATACATATTTTGTTGTATGAAAGCCCATCTTGATTGTATATCAGGTTTGAGTCTGAATTAAAAGGAAGTAAAATGTAATTCCATTGCATTCAAAGAAATTCAAAAAATGAAAGACTTGATCAATTTTTTGAGAAATATGTTTCTGCTTCTTTGAAAAACCATAGGAGAAATTGGAGCTCGAAAGTACTTTGATCTTGTTTTAGCAAAACCCTAGATGTGAGTGTGTGTCTTGTCTCAATATGTTTGACAACGGGCTGATGGTGAAGCTAAAGTTACAGCAGCAATATCAGGAGATTTGAGGACACTGGAAGCCTGGGGAAATATGTGCTAGCCTGTACACACACACACACACACACACACACACACACACACACACACACACACACACACACACACACACACACACACACACACACACACACACACACACACACACACACACACACACACACACACACACACACACACACACACACACACACACACACACACACACACACACACACACACACACACACACACACACACACACACACACACACACACACACACACACACACACACACACACTGGGGGAATATGCAATCCAAGGTAAACATCAGGATTCAGATAGTGTTAGTTCAGCATGCTTCCTATTATGGAGGCTAGTCTAGTGTTAGATCTAATTTACATTCAGAATGGATAGATGGTTATGACTGAGTCTGTGGATGTTTCTGTGTGTGTTTGCGCGGTTGCGTACATGCGTGTGTGTGAAAGAAAGATTGGGGTAAAGAGGGATGGTGGGAAGGAATGAGGTGGGAGTGAGAAATGGACAAGAAAGAGCGTACCTCTTGTACTAGCCGTGAATTGCTTATCGAATAGTTTATCTTATAAAAGGTTCCCAACTGCTACTGTACTGTTTGGCACTCACACTCTAATGATAAATGTTTAATCAAAGCACTCACTACAGGTATGGAATTAAACACCCTGTTATATACACAATGGTTATGACACACGTACACACAATTACTCTGGACTCAATGAACTATGATGGCTGCAAGCGAATTAGCTGGCAAAACGAAGTTGGATGTGAACCTGTGACACTAAGCTCTTACAACTCACTGTTAAATGTACCAATGATTGTTGATTATGTAAGTTATAGCTGTCTCGCGTTTCTCCCTCCGTGTTTGTGCTTGACTACGTTATACTTTCAACACAATCAATCATACATATATTATCACCTAATGTTGTGTTAGATCTTTTTATCAACTTAAGTTCTTGTGAACATTACAAGTTTTGAACTTCTATTTGCTATTCATGGCTTGTTGGCATCATTGACCTGAGCTCATACAACTCGTTTTTGAGTAAAAAAAGCATAATGTATGAATTATTTTGACTATAACACTCAGATGAAACATATTGTGCTATTTATGACAGACTACTTTGTGTCAAAGTTTAACAAGGACTCTCTCCTCCTCACCAGTGTCATGATCAAAGATATGATCAAGAGCCTCACATACAGTATATAGTTTGGTCATTGTGCTGCCACAGAATGAATTGTGAGCAAGGCCTCAAAAAAGCTTTTATATACCAGAGCTGCGAGAAAAGTTCTATATATTATTCGAACAATGTTGCGATTGTTTGTGAGAATGCCAACAGGTGGGGTTCCCTTGGGGAAATATTCTATTGGGGAAAGGTTCCCATGGGGGTTGCCATGGAAGCCAAGAAGGGGAGTGACGTGTGTGTGTGTGTGTGTGTGTGTGTGTGTGTGTGTGTGTGTGTGTGTGTGTGTGTGTGTGTGTGTGTGTGTGTGTGTGTGTGTGTGTGTGTGTGTGTGTGTGTGTGTGTGTGTGTGTGTGTGTGTGTGTGTGTGTGTGTGTGTGTGTGTGTGTGTGTGTGTGTGTGCACCAGCAAGTCTAAGTTTGTGTTTTCTGTCACCATCAACATACCTTATCGTGTGGGGGTCTGAGAAGTGTGTCCATCTGATGAATGGGCATGTGCCTGAACTCAATTTCATACACTAATTGTAGTCTCACACATTCATTTCTAATGACCGGTCAAAGGGAACACCACAGGTGTTAAATAAAACACCCAACATGTAATGAAAATCATCTAAATGTATTTTGCGTGTTCAGATGTGGACAAAGTCATGGAACCTTATGACAATCAGATTAAATGAACTACATTTTTCAGAGAGAAAACTTACAAATCGGTCCAATTTGACAGGAACACAGCAATGTTGATTGTTGATGATTGTTGCCTCAAGTTTCTCTCTCAGTCTTTGTGCTTGACTGAGTTATCAAGGAAACAGCAGGAGACAACGGTTGGATGTTGTTGTTGTTTACAGCTGATGGAGAGAAGAATGGAAAAGCAGGCATTTCCTATTAATTATTAATAAACGTGGGAAACCACAAAGTGTAAAAGAAAAATGACCTCTGTTTTTTACACAGAGGAATCAGTGATCTATCGTTTCACAGCATCATATCTTTGAAGACTCCTGTATGCACTTTCATATCTCAGAACTTCTCTTTCTTCTCCAACATTGGTATAATTATAAACTATCCACGTTTTTTAATTACCTATTACCTACCACTCACCCCAGAACATCTGCATCTCTCTCTCTCTCTCTCTCTCTCTCTCTCTCTCTCTCTCTCTCTCTCTCTCTCTCTCTCTCACACACACACACAGACACACACACACACACACACGACACACGCTCGAGCCTCGCTAGTGCGTTCCCGCCCTCCCGCGAAGCTCGAGCCGCGCAGTCCCAAGAGCAGACGTTTTCAGCACGGGACAGATCCTGCACCGTCTCATGGCAACATGTCGACTGAGGTAAGAATTTCGGCTAATTTAACGTCTTCGTTCTTGTGTAGGATAATAATGAATGGAAATGTATATATTTTTCTAATTGTGAGAGAAACGGAATGGAAGGTTGATTTTGTCTCATTTGGTTCGTCTGATAGCGATATGCAGTTTATCCTTGCTGTGCCTTTGATTCAACCGAGGAGATACGGGCTGTTTGAATGAACAACGAAGTAGCCTACACCTGGTGTATTGTATCATTCGGTGGCGGGAGGGCCGTTTTAACACGGCGGAAAACGGGGATCAAGAGCAAGAAGGCAGCTGGCAGCAAACTGCATAATATTTTACCTATCGGCCAAATATAATGACAGTAGCTCTTTTTCTTTCACCGGTAGACGACCGTATGTTCTGAATGTCAAAGAAAGAGTAACTGTCAATTCCGTTATCCAAGACGCATATCAATGTAGGAATCTTGATCAAGGCTACATTTCTTGAACGTATGTCTGTGTCCCTCCATGACTCCAACTTGGTTGGTCGGATGGGTGCACGCACCTAGAGGTCACTCCACCGTATAAATATCAGCACCATGGACAGAGGCAAAGATGTGTTTCTGTGTGTGTGTGTGTGTGTGTGTGTGTGTGTGTGTGTGTGTGTGTGTGTGTGTGTGTGTGTGTGTGTGTGTGTGTGTGTGTGTGTGTGTGTGTGTGTGTGTGTGTGTGTGTGTGTGTGTGTGTGTGTGTGTGTGTGTGTGTGTGGTGTGTGGTCACATTTCTCATTATATCATGCATACTCTGGAAATGTTAATACATTGCTATGCAGAGCTGGCTGAGTTCTAAATGAGATTCTGGGATAGACATTATACATTACATTTTACATTACATTTTACATTACATATTAGGCATTTAGCAGACCCTCTTATCCAGAGAGACATACAGTGGTGAGTGCATACATTTTCATACTTTTTTGAAGACGAAGCATACTCACATGAAGGGTAACCTGGCCTAAAACCTAAAGAGTAACCTGGCCTAAAACCTGAAGACTTGTGCAGCCTTGGATCTTGCTGTGGGTGTAAACAATCTTGAAATGTGTAGATAATCTGTGTTCAACACCAGGTTGGTCACACCAGGAATCTGAACAGGATTTCAACACTAATTTCTAAGTAATCTGAACAGGATTTCAACACTCATTTCTAACTAATCTGAACAGGATTTCAACACTCATTTCTAAATCATCTCGATTGTAGCTGCCTATATTCCCTAGCCTGGATGTGCTGGGATGCTGTGTCCTCTAACTAACAGCATCAACAACTCACACACAAACACACACCGTTCACAAACAAATTCCTCTAACTAACAGCATGTGTGTGTGTGTGTGTATGTGTGTGTGTGTGTGTGTGTGTGTGTGTGTGTGTGTGTGTGTGTGCGCGTGTGCACGCGTGGGTGTGTGAGGCTGTGTGGCTGTGTTATTTTTAGCAGGTTGTAATGCCAGCAGGGATGTGCTCTGACTGTTTACCTGTAGTGGTGTCGCTGTCTGACGTGGTGACTTTCCTGGTTGTCTGATGTCGCTGTCTGACGTGGTGACTTTCCTGGTTGTCTGATGTCACTGTCTGATGGGGTGACTGTCCTGGTTGTCTGATGTCACTGTCTGATGGGGTGACTGTCCTGGTTGTCTGATGTCACTGTCTGATGGGGTGACTGTCCTGGTTGTCTGATGTCACTGTCTGATGGGGTGACTGTCCTGGTTGTCTGATAACTCTGTGTGATGGGGTGACTTTCCTGGTTGTCTGATGTCACTGTCTGATGGGGTGACTGTCCTGGTTGTCTGATGTCACTGTCTGATGGGGTGACTGTCCTGGTTGTCTGATGTCACTGTCTGATGGGGTGACTGTCCTGGTTGTCTGATGTCACTGTCTGATGGGGTGACTGTCCTGGTTGTCTGATGTCACTGTCTGATGGGGTGACTGTCCTGGTTGTCTGATGTCACTCTGTGATGGGGTGACTTTCCTGATTGTCTGATGTCACTGTCTGATGGGGTGACTGTCCTGGTTGTCTGATGTCACTCTGTGATGGGGTGACTGTCCTGGTTGTCTGATGTCACTGTCTGACGGGATGACTGTCCTGGTTGTCTGATGTCACTGTCTGATGGGGTGACTGTCCTGGTTGTCTGATGTCATTGTCTGATGGGGTGACTGCCCTGGTTGTCTGATGTCACTCTGTGATGGGGTGACTGTCCTAGTTGTCTGATGTTACTGTCTGATTGGATGACTTTCCTGGTTGTCTGATGTCACTTTGTGATGCCTGTCCTGGTTGTCTGATGTCACTGTCTGATGGGGTGACTGTCCTGGTTGTCTGATGTCACTGTCTGACGGGATGACTGTCCTGGTTGTCTGATGTCACTGTCTGATGGGGTGACTGTCTGGTTGTCTGATGTCACTGTCTGATGGGGTGACTGTCCTGGTTGTCTGATGTCACTGTCTGATGGGGTGACTGTCCTGGTTGTCTGATGTCACTGTCTGATGGGGTGACTGTCCTGGTTGTCTGATGTCACTGTCTGATGGGGTGACTGTCCTGGTTGTCTGATGTCACTCTGTGATGGGGTGACTTTCCTGGTTGTCTGATGTCACTGTCTGATGGGGTGACTGTCCTGGTTGTCTGATGTCACTCTGTGATGGGGTGACTGTCCTGGTTGTCTGATGTCACTGTCTGACGGGATGACTGTCCTGGTTGTCTGATGTCACTTTGTGATGCCTGTCCTGGTTGTCTGATGTCACTCTGTGATGACTTTCCTGGTTGTCTGATGTCACTTTGTGATGCCTGTCCTGGTTGTCTGATGTCACTGTCTGATGGGGTGACTGTCCTGGTTGTCTGATGTCACTCTGTGATGGGGTGACTTTCCTGGTTGTCTGATGTCACTGTCTGATGGGGTGACTGTCCTGGTTGTCTGATGTCACTGTGTGATGGGGTGACTGTCCTGGTTGTCTGATGTCACTGTCTGATGGGGTGACTGTCCTGGTTGTCTGATGTCATTGTCTGATGGGGTGACTGCCCTGGTTGTCTGATGTCACTCTGTGATGGGGTGACTGTCCTAGTTGTCTGATGTCACTGTCTGATTGGATGACTTTCCTGGTTGTCTGATGTCACTTTGTGATGCCTGTCCTGGTTGTCTGATGTCACTCTGTGATGACTTTCCTGGTTGTCTGATGTCACTTTGTGATGCCTGTCCTGGTTGTCTGATGTCACTGTCTGATGGGGTGACTGTCCTGGTTGTCTGATGTCACTTTGTGATGGCATATTATATTATCCTTTTAACCACTAATCTGATAAATTGTTTATTAATTAATTAAAATAAAGCAGTTACATGTAGTAGACACTCCTGTCCAAACAGTACAGTGAGTGCATGCATTTGTTGTGTGATCCTTGCAGGAATTGAACCCTCAACCTTTGAGATGCTACCGCCACGCTCTAACCAACTGGCATTTTGACCAGTGAAGGGCTTAGCCTGTGACCCAAAATGGCACACTATTCCCTACTTAGTGCACTACTTTTGACCAAAGATCTATGGCACTAAGGAATAGGGTGCCATTTCGGACACAGTCTTAGTGTCCTGGGATGTTGTTCTGACTCCTCTACCCTCTACAGATGGGTAGAGGGCAGAGCGTACCTTCTACAAAT
This sequence comes from Salvelinus alpinus, assembly GCF_045679555.1. Lineage (NCBI taxonomy): Eukaryota > Metazoa > Chordata > Actinopteri > Salmoniformes > Salmonidae > Salvelinus > Salvelinus alpinus. Next base: position 89,749,215 of record NC_092088.1, on the reverse strand, counting down.
GGGTGGGGGCTGTACCCTCTACATATGGTTGGAGGGCAGAGATGTACCCTTTACTGATGTGTGGAGCGCAGAGCTGTACCCTCTACAGATTGGTGGAGGGCAGAGCTGTACCTCCACCAAAGTATACAAGCAGTGGACACTAGGGCACATAATGTATACAAGCAGGGGACACTAGGGCCGTGCTTTTAGGGCCCATAATGCAATTCTTCAGAAAATGGGCATGGCTTTACAATGTTTTCAGATTTAAAGAAAATTGCGGAAATATGTTCAACGAGAGCGGATACAAATTCATTGCTTTAATGAATTATGACAAATGTTAACAAAATGTTCAGCATTGTCATAAAGTAATGACTTTTCAAATAAGTTACATTTGCTGACAATTTGTTGGCTACGCTTTCCTTATGAAACGGATAGCATTTCATTACAGCAATATGTACCGGTATGTTAGCTAGCTGCCTAACTTTAGTTGGCTACTAATAGATAACTTGCCCGTATTTTAACTATATGCTATCTAACTACCCAACGTTTATTGACTTGATTATTCCCGTCATTCTTAGTTTAGCTAAGTTGTATAGTCATTGTGCGTTCTCAATGGACATTCGGGTGCATTTCTAAATTCTCTCTGGCTATCTACTCGGGTTTCAGAGCACTCTCGTCTGAGTGTACCAGAGCGCAGAATAACTGAGGAATTTACAAACGCTCAACACCAGTTGAATGTGGCCGGTGTCAGTAAACGTCGGCAAAAAAGTGTAATTAAATTGTTGCCATCAGCACAGTTACAGTCACCAACACTCTGGATAACATGAAAACAGCCTAACCAGCTCTGCTAGGGTGAGTAAAATGGTCAGAGTGCGGAGTTCTCTCATTTGTGCCTGGAAGTAGCTAGGAAGTTAGCCAGTTAGCTTGGGTGCTTGGGTGCTGTTGTGAGGTCAGAATGAATGTTCGGCTCAACCCTTCTCCTCAGCCAGAGCATCCAGTGTTCGCTCTGAACCCTACGAATTTACAAACGGACAATCTGACAACGCTTTGAAATTACGAACTGACAATCTGACAACGCTCTGAAATTGCGAACTGCCAATCTGACAACGCTCTGAAATTGCGAACTGACAATTTGACAACGCTCTGAAATTGCGAACTGACAATCTGACAACGCTCTGAAATTGCGAACTGACAATTTGACAACGCTCTGAAATTACGAACTGACAATCTGACAACGCTCTGAAATTACGAACTGACAATCTGACAACGCTCTAAAGTTACGAACTGACAATCTGACAATGCTCTGAAGTTACGAACTGACAATCTGACAACGCTCTGAAGTTACGAACTGACAATCTGACAACGCTCTGAAGTTACGAACGCCCAGAGCTCACTCTGAGCGCACTCTGGCACTCCAGATTGAATTTAATAACACACCCGAAGTCGTAAAATGTCTAGATTGTAATTTGTTATGCTAACAAGCTAGCAAGAGGTGCATAGCAACAACATCAACTTCCGGTAGACAGGCAAAGCGCTAGTACACTCAACTGAAAGGATACAGTTTGTTTACAGTATACTAAATTGAACTAATAGTATATAGTATGTAGTATATACTCAGTAAGTATGTAGCATACAGTATGTTAGTGTGGGTATTTTGTCTCAGGCGGTCTCACTCTCTGACCTGGCCCGCTGGTTAGCGCTCTTGTGTGTGCGTATGTGGAGGAGGGGGGTGTCAAGGTCTTTGCTGTCCACTGTAACAAGCACAGTTGTTGCTCAGAGACTCCTAGGCCTTGTCAGGCTGTATTCTGTGTTCTGTCAGACGTACTGGTTTGTGGAGCCCAGCGTGAGATAGGGTTTCTGACCATGTGTAGCTGTAAGTTAAGCAGTAGAGCCGATCACTGAACTGTCAGATTGACCTGTTGTGTTTCCAGGCCTTCGAGTCGATGGCAGAGCCGTGCGGATTTTCTCTGGTGGTCCATCACACACACACACACACACACACACACACACACACACACACACACACACACACACACACACACACACACACACACACACACACACACACACACACACACACACACACACACACACACACACACACACACACACACACACACACACAGGTGACACATCTCACGTCCAAGACCCATCAATTGTCCATGACATATTTAATGTGAACAGGCTGCTGCCGTTTGTAACCATCACCCACTGGAGTCTCAAATGCAGCTCATATAGCAGACAGGTCACCCATGATACAAGTCAGTAATCGAGGTCCATCCATGTCTGAGAACGTAGGTTTCGGTTTTTCAAGGGTTTTGTGGAGGGGCATGGTGGACAGGCATACTCATCTGTCTCTGATTCCAAAGGTTGCAAGTTCAAACCCAGCGATGGAAAGTTGTTTTTGTTTTAAGCCTATCCCAAACCTTAACCCTTACTTTAACCCTTAACCCTTATTTTAACATTCCGAGTTGAGGCCTAACATCCAGAGGAAGCAGTCAGACCAAGCTGGTTGTTGAAAAGGAGAGAGAGTGCTCTCTGTACGAGAACCAAAAAGGATGCTCCTATGGGGACAGCCGAAGAACCCTTTCGGAACAACTTTTTCTAAGAAGGTGTGTGTGTATGTGTCTGTGTGCGTGTGTGTGTGTCTGTCTGTGTCGTGTGTGGAGTGAGCGAGACAGAGAGAGGAGAGGGGAAAGAGAGAGAGGGGAGAGAGACAGAGAGAGAGAGGAAAGTGGGAGGGGAGAGAGAGAGGGTGAGATTAAGACAGGGAGGGAGAGAAAGAAAGACAGAGAGACAAAGAGAAGGGGAGAAAAAGAGAGATAGACAGGGACAGATAGGCAGGCAGTCAGACAGGCAGACAGACAGACGGACGGACGGACGGACGGCAGAGAGAGAGACAGTCAGGCAGACAGTCAAGCAGACAAAGGCAGTCAGGCAGACAGTCAAGCAGACAGAGGTAGACAGAACAGGGAGGAAGAAGGGAAGGAAATGGGAGGTGAGGCCAATGAAAGGAAAGAGGGATGAAGGGAGAGAAGGGTGGAGGGAGAGAAGGATGAAAGCAGAGAAGGATGGAGGGAAAGAGGGAGGAAGGGAGAGAAGGATGAAAGCAGAGAAGGATGAAGGCAGAGAAGGATGGAAGGAGAGAGGGATGAAGGGAGAGAAGGGTGGAGGGAGAGAGGGATGAAGGGAGAGAAGGATGGAGGGAGAGAGGGATGAAGGGAGAGACGGGAGGAGGGGGAGAAGGGTGGAGGGAGAGAGGGATGAAGGGAGAGAAGGATGGAGGGAGAGAGGGATGAAGGGAGAGAAGGGAGGAGGGAGGGAGCGAGCCAGACAGTGAGACAGAAAACAGAAGCCCCGTGTAATGATTTAATAGTCTAATTGTTCTCTCCAATCAGTCCTCTCTAAGGAATAATGGAATTAGTGTGTGTGTGTGTGTGTGCGTCTGCGTGTCTGTGTGTGTGTGTGTGTGTGTGTGTGTGTGTGTGGGGGGGGGGGGGGGGGGGGGTGTTTTAAAAAGACAAGCGTTGTGCATGATGTGATGTAACTTCTATTAGACGTGTTTGACTTTAGAGTCTGATTGGCTAAGGAAAAAACCTAAGCCAATGAGATCTTCAGAACTTTATTCTGTATTCGTGATGAATGAATGAATGCTTCTTTTTTTTATAAACGCGGAATGAGTTGTTTTGGAAAGTTTCTGAAAAAGTGTTGTATTAAACAAGATTGGTTACTAGCTAGCTACCTTTTGAGTTTGGATCCCTCAACGCGGTTGGTAATCCGTTGCTGGGACCGCTGTAATCTGTCCAGGGATCCTGCTGACCAACTGCTTGGCGTAGCAGCTAGCATAACTGCCACTGTTAGCTGTCTATCAAGCTAGCGGGGTTTCCTTGAGGGCTTGAATGCAGCCCGTGACGCGGTTAGCACGATGACAACCAGATGGCAACCAGCTCAGGTGTACATCCAGAACAAATTCAAGGTGTATATCCAGAACAAATTCAAGGTGTATATCCAGAACAAATTCAAGGTGTATATCCAGAACAAATTCAAGGTGTATATCCAGAACAAATTCAAGGTGTATATCCAGAACACATTCAAGGTGTATATCCAGAACACATTCAAGGTGTATATCCAGAACAAATTCAAGGTGTATATCCAGAACAAATTCAAGGTGTATATCCAGAACAAATTCAAGGTGTATATCCAGAACACATTCAAGGTGTATATCCAGAACAAATTCAAGGTGTATATCCAGAACACATTCAAGGTGTATATCCAGAACACATTCAAGGTGTATATCCAGAACAAATTCAAGGTGTATATCAATAACAAATTCAAGGTGTATATCAAGAACACATTCAAGGTGTATATCCAGATCAAATTCAAGGTGTATATCCAGAACAAATTCAAGGTGTATATCCAGAACAAATTCAAGGTGTACATCCAGAACAAATTCAAGGTGTATATCAAGAACACATTCACGGTGTATATCCAGATCAATTTCAAGGTGTATATCAAGAACACATTCAAGGTGTATATCCAGATCAAATTCAAGGTGTATATCCAGAACAAATTCAAGGTGTACATCAAGAACAAATTCAAGGTGTATATCCAGAACAAATTCAAGGTGTATATCCAGAACAAATTCAAGGTGTATATCCAGAACAAATTCAAGGTGTATATCCAGAACAAATTCAAGGTGTATATCCAGAACAAATTCAAAGTGTACATCAAGAACAAATTCAAGGTGTATATCCAGAACAAATTCAAGGTGTATATCCAGAACAAATTCAAGGTGTATATCCAGAACAAATTCAAGGTGTAAATCCAGAACAAATTCAAAAAAGCGTACAGTATTTTATAGTCATTATTTAATGGACCTCCCTTCCATCTCTTATTGCTCAAATGAACAGCAAACCTGGTTTAAAAAACTGATAAAGCAACACGTCACGGCACAGCGCCTCTCCCCTGTTGTGTGTGTATTGATATGTAGGCTATGGGTGCCTTTTTAAATGGATGTAGTTCTGTCCTCGATCTGTTCTTTTTTTAAATGATCTGTATTATACCATGTTTCATGTTTTGTGTGGACCCCAGGAAGAGTAGCTGCTGCTTTCGCAACAGCTAATGGGGATCTTAATAAAATGCCAAATAAATCAATTGGAATGGTACACAGATTCCTATTATCAAGTATGTGAATATCTTGAACTACAACTGTAGTCTGCAGCTTGACAATACCATTTACAGTTTCCATTTTAAGCTTCATAAGATCTTTTGTATTTGATGCAATTCAAATTCCTGTGTCTACCTCTTCATTCACAATGAAAAGAAGAACGCTTTTTGTGGTAAACAAGCAACAGAAGGATGGAGAAGGAAATAGAGATGGAAGGAAGAAAATCCTGAGCTGGAGAAAGAAAGACTAATCTCACGGGACTGACTGAGGGCTGTCAGAGCCTGCCTCTCTTCTCTCTCTCTCTCTCTCTCTCTCTCTCTCTCTCTCTCTCTCTCTCTCTCTCTCTCTCTCTCTCTCTCTCTCTCTCTCTCTCTCTCTCTCTCTCTCTTTCTCTTTCTCTTTTTCTCTCTCTCAATTCAATTCAATTCAATTCAAGGGGCTTTATTGGCATGGGAAACATGTGTTAACATTGCCAAAGCAAGTGAGGTAGGTAATATACAAAAGTCAAATAAACAATAAAAATGAACAGTAAACATTACACATACAGAAGTTTCAAAACAATAAAGACATTACAAATGTCATATTATATATATGCAGTGTTGTAACAATGTACAAATGGTTAAAGCACACAAGTTAAAATAAATAAACATAAATATGGGTTGTATTTACAGTGGTGTTTGTTCTTCACTGGTTGCCCTTTTCTTGTGGCAACAGGTCACAAATCTTGCTGCTGTGATGGCACACTGTGGAATTTCACCCAGTAGATATGGGAGTTTATCAAAATTGGATTTGTTTTCGAATTCTTTGTGGATCTGTGTAATCTCTCTCTCTCTCTCTCTCTCTCTCTCTCTCTCTCTCTCTCTCTCTCTCTCTCTCTCTTTCTCTCTCTCTCTCTCTCCTCGCATCCTCCTCTTCTCTCTCTTCTCTCTCTTCCTCTCATCCCCCTCTTCTCTCTCCTTCTCCTCTCATCCTCATCTTCTCTCTCTCTCCCTCTCATTCCTATTTTTTCTCTCTCCCTCTCCTCCTCTCATTCCCCTCTTCTTTTTCTCCTCCTCTCATCCCTCTCTTCTCTCTCTCCGTCTCCTCCTCTCATCCATCTTTTCTCTCTCCCTCTCCTCCTCTCATCCCCCTCTATTCTCTTTTCCTCTTGAAATAATGCAGAGATGATAAATTCATGAGTGGTGGCCTGCTTACGGTTGCACAAATGCAGCTTTGAGAGGGACGAAGGGCCATGTTAGTCAAAATGATATTTAGAGCCACTGAGGGAGAGAGGGATGGCAGAGAGATTGAGGGAGAGAGCGATGGAGGGAGAGGCGATTGCAGCCACTGAGAGAGACATTAAGGGGACTATACTGCATTGTCTGGATGTTCTCCTTCTCCCTCTCTCCCTTACCCCTCTTTATCTCACGCTCCCTCTCTGTCTCTCTCTCTCCCTTACCACTCTTTATCTCACGCTCCCTCTCTGTCTCTCTCTCCCCCTCTCTGTCTCTCTCTGTCTCCCTCTGTCTCTCTCTCTCTCCCCCTCTCTGTCTCTCTCTCTCCCGCCTCTCTCTCTCTCTCTCTCTCTCTCTCTCTCTCTCTCTCTCTCGCTCCCCCTTTCTCCCTCCCCCTTTCTGTATCTCTTTCTCCCATCTCTCCCCTCTCTCTGTCTCTCCATAGTTCCATAACCTACAGGAGTTGAGACACAGTGTGTCTGTAGCCACCAAGGTGTTCATCCAGAGAGACTACAGCCAAGGGACTACCTGTCGCTTCCAGACTAAGTTCCCCTCTGAGCTGGACAGCAGGGTGAGCACACACATGAACTAACTCATGCACACACACACACACACACACACACACACACACACACACACACACACACACACACACACACACACACACACACACACACACACACACACACACACACACACACACACACACACACACACACACACACGCACACACACATACACACACACGCGCGCGCACACGCTCACACACGCGCACACACACACAGGAAGAGTGATTGGAAAAGGGAGCGAGAGAGAGAGCGAGAGAGAGAGGACATAGTGAGGTGGGGTATAGGGGAGGGGGGTAGGGGACATTGGGCGGTGGGGTACAGGGGAGGGAGGAGAGGGTGAGGACATAGGGAGGTGGAGTATAGGGGAGGGTGGAGGGGACATAGGGAGGTGAGTTATAGTGGAGGGGTAAAGGACATAGGGAGATGAGGGTATAGGGGAGGGGGGAAATTACATAGGGAGGTGGGGTATAGGGGAGGGGGAAAGGACATAGGGAGGTGGGGTATAGGGGAGGGGGAAAGGACATAGGGAGGTGGGGTAAGGGGAGGGGGAAAGGACATAGGGAGGTGGGGTATAGGGGAGGGGGAAAGGACATAGGGAGGTGGGGTATAGGGGAGGGGGAAAGGACATAGGGAGGTGGGGTATAGGGGAGGGGGGAAATTACATAGGGAGGTGGGGTATAGGGGAGGGGGGAAAGGACATAGGGAGGTGGGGTATAGGGGAGGGGGGACATAGGAAGGTGGGGTATAGGGGAGGGGGGAAAGGACATAGGGAGGTGGGGTATAGGGGAGGGGGAAAGGACATAGGGAGGTGGGGTATAGGGGAGGGGGGAAATTACATAGGGAGGTGGGGTATAGGGGAGGGGGGAAAGGACATAGGGAGGTGGGGTATAGGGGAGGGGGGACATAGGAAGGTGGGGTATAGGGGAGGGGGAAAGGACATAGGGAGGTGGGGTATAGGGGAGGGGGGGAAAGGACATAGGGAGGTGGGGTATAGGGGAGGGGGGGAAAGGACATAGGGAGGTGGGGTATAGGGGAGGGGGAAAGGACATAGGGAGGTGGGGTATAGGGGAGGGGGGGAAAGGACATAGGGAGGTGGGGTATAGGGGAGGGGGGGAAAGGACATAGGGAGGTGGGGTATTAGGAGGTTGGAGGACGTAAGGAGGTGGGTAAAAAGGGAACGGGGGAAAGGACATAGGGAGGTGTGGTATTAGGAGGTTGGAGGACATAGGGAGGTGAGGTATAGGGGGAGTACGGGGGATATCATGTCACGTACAGAGACAGAGTGAGGGAAGCAGGTAGAGAGGCAAGTCTAAAGAGAGAGGGGGAGTGAAGAGAGGAAGAGGTGGTGAGTGAGAAGATGGATAGAGAGGGGGAGAGGAGGAGAAGGATTGTTTCAGGAACAGATAGCTTTGAGAGTGAGCTTACATGCAGTTCTGTCAGTTCTCTCAGTAAAACAGACACCTCCAGACTATTTCTTATCCACATGTCTAATTCCCGAGTTCACAAGTGTAACTAATGTACAGAATCATAGCAGTGTTTTTAAACCAGTGACAGTACAACTCTCGTCACACTTTATTTGGATAGACCGGATTGTCCATCTGCTTTACAGATGGTCATACTATCAATAAGCAACTGCTTGCTAAGGTTAGGGTTAAGGTTAGGTTTAGAGTAAGGGTTAGGATAAGGGTTAAGGTTGGGTTTAGAGTAAGGGTTAGGATAAGGGTTAAGGTTGGGTTTAGAGTAAGGGTTAGGATAAGGGTTAAGGTTAGGTTTATGGTAAGGGTAAGGAGAAGGGTTAAGGTTAGGTTTAGAGTAAGGGTAAGGGTTAGGATAAGGGTTAGAGTAAGGGTAGGATAAGGGTTAAGATTAGGTTTAGAGTAAGGGTTAGGATAAGGGTTAAGGTTGGGTTTAGAGTAAGGGTTAGGTTTAGAGTAAGGGTTAGGATAAGGGTTAGAGTAAGGGTAGGATAAGGGTTAGGATAAAGGTTAAGGTTGGGTTAGTAGATAGTTAGTTGAAATGTTACTGATAGTCTGTAGATAGTCTGTATAGCATCTACAGATGGACTATCCAGATGAAGTGTGAACTGTCAGACAGGATGGTATATTTGACGCTGTAAGTTGTTGGTTTCCTGATGTTGTGTGTCTTATTGCTTTGTCACATAGTGTTTTCAGCCTTTCAAGGTTGTTTAGTCCATTCTTCAATGCTACAAGTGACTCATGGGTTTCTAAATCGGTAGCACAAACATTTATTTTGGGAGAACAGAATGTGCCTGGTGGGGGGGTGGGGTGTGTGTGTGTGTGTGTGTGTGTGTGTGTGTGTGTGTGTGTGTGTGTGTGTGTGTGTGTGTGTGTGTGTGTGTGTGTGTGTGTGTGTGTGTGTGTGTGTGTGTGTGTGTGTGTGTGTGTGTGGATGTTATATGTGTGTGTGCCTTCGTCCTTGTGTATTTGTCCTTGCATATGAGCCTGCGTGTGTTCATGTGTGTGTAGATTGAGCGGACCCTGTTGGAAGACACAGTGAAGACGTTGAACAGCTACTATGCAGAGACAGAGAAGATGGGAGGCCAGTCCTACCTGGAGGGATGTCTGGCCTGCGCTACAGCCTACCTCATCTTCCTCTGTATGGAGACACGTTATGAGAAGGTACTGAACACACACACATACAGACGTGTGCAAGAATGCATGCACACACACACACACAGACACATATACGCACACAATTTAAGGGCACATACACACACACATGTGCACGCACGTTGCGCACACACACACACACACACACACACACACACACATACAAACACACACAGACACACTTCGCTCTCCACTTTCATTCCATCCAACGAATGTCAAGCCATGCGGTCTTTACTCCTTTCTTCTGAGAGAGCAAAGAAAGAGAGAAAAGTAGAAGAGGGGAGAAAAATT